>NC_059212.1:36884887-37162387 GCF_020615455.1 Coregonus clupeaformis | reverse complement strand
AATGGATATTCATTAGTTGTATACTATTGTGTTTCACATGAAAATGCACTGCATTGCATGCACAAGTCAACATGTATCTAGCCCTTCGATGTCTGAAATAATATAACATGATGCATGTGACTTCAGTATGAAGGTTGTTAACATCAGATCAGCTCTGTGGCTGAACTATTAGATCTTACCTGTGTGAGTTCTGTTCTGATCTGGGTTGCTCGTCTCACCAAGGGCTCCAGCTCTGTCTGTTTGATGCTCCTCACCTTGGGGCAGATCTCTCTCAGGCATAAAACAGACATTCCTCTTCCCACACCTTCTGGTCCTCTCAGACAGATCTGATGAGATGTTGATCTTTTGACTTGTCCACTTCTATGGCTCCCTGCTGTTCTTTTCCCCTGCTGTTGCTGAGGAAGTGAGTGGGAGTGAAGCTCCGTCCCAAGGCAATCTATATTACTTGATACTGGTGCCTAGTACCAGTGTTTGTAGACCAGGTCAGTATTTTTTGTAAAAGTGGTGCTCCTTCAATCGACCTTCAGCTGGAATATATGTCACCAATCTGGTTTCAGACCTCCTGTACAGTACTTTTTAAGAAAACTTTTTGGGACGTGCATTGAATCAATGTGTGTTAATGTGTTATTCCAATTGGTGTTTATTAACACGCCCAAAAAAAAAACTCTGTTAACGTGTGCCTCAACTCAAGATCTAAATAGTGCCCTTGAGACTGAGACAAGAGACCAAACAAAACAGCTCCCAGTGATATTATGTGGGTGGTTATTCATTCTCACTCACTCTCATTTCACCATTGTTCATTTTCCTTGCCACCTTTCAACCTGTCATCACAAACATCAACCATCCTTATTCCCACCATCTCCTTCCCACACATTTTAATAGTGAAATAATTATATATCGTTTATCAAATATGTTTTTTAAATCCATGGGAATGATTGCAAGAAAGCAATATTACAGTAGTGAACGCAGACCAACACATGACAATTTCAGTTCTGTGAATAAGTCACATATTATAAAGTCAGTTACAGCAGGAATTTTGAGACAGACATCGTGTCCTAAAGGCACAGTCTGGTGGAAAAGTCCAGGTTTATGTAGTTTGATCTAATTTGTGTTTATTTCCTTGCTGGATCTGTAGTGAAGGCATTACTGTATTTGCCTCACTTCAAGTATAATTGTTTGTTTTTCCCCTCGTGATCAATAATAGACTCATTGACAATGATATATTATTGTTAATATACTAATAGAACATTAATTCACGTTGCATTAATTAACACGTTGCTCAAAGGCTATTTGTTAATCTCGCTATCGGACCATAACTTAATATTTATGAACAACGCCGGTTTCTATCGGAGGTAAATAAAGGACGACCCACGCAACTTCCTGTTTTGATTTTGTTGTTGTTGGTAATTTCGTTTTTAGCTAGGAGATAAACAGATAGCTAGCTGTAATGAAACGCCATATCTTTACTAACAGGTAGGCTGTTAAAATCAAGACTCACAACTATCGACATAGCATTGTGCTTTAGGGGTTAATATACACCTGTCGTTCCCAACTCTTGTTGTTGGGAGATGGCACTAAGCGCGGGCGGTTGGGCTCAAACGCCTGTGCCAGCCCCATTCCAGTCTGTACATGGTGGGCCCGCACTGGCTAGCTGCAACACCGTCTTGATGTCGGTACGAGTGTCGGTTTGCCATTCTGGAATTCGACCGCTTTGCCTCCCCGGAGCTGGCGATGAGGCTCTCCGTCTTCAGCTTAGCATGGACCCCAGCAAGGCTGGAGAGTTTCGGCTAGCACTGAGGGACAGTAGCGGAAGCGGCCGTAGTGTGGTAAGTGACACTGCACTGTAACGTCTAGCTACCTAGCTATGTATCTTGACACATGTCATGCATGCGTTGACATAATAAATTGCAAACACAACATTGGTCTGTTGGTTTGAGCAATGTCCGTTTACAGAAAATACTTTTTGTCATAGCTACTGAATTGGAATCTTGTTTAATCAAATGATACAGTAATTCCATTGCTGGGAAACGATGTCGTGTGATGTTTACAAATATCTGTCCTTGTGTTTATCTAAACAAGGGAAGAATCATTCTAAATAGGAGACCAAATGTTCTTTATGGCACATTATTCCAGCTAAACATCAAAGTGAGCACATTGCCACAGGGGTTCCAGTTTGTCCCTCAATAAGTAGGTCAAGTAAGTCCATATCTATCAAGTCCACAAAGATAAGAGATCTAAGTGAGATATTTCTCTCTCTCTCTCTATATATATATATTTATTTATTTTTTCTTCTCTCAGTTCATTGCAGAGTTTGACTTGCGCTCTGTGCAGTATGAGGTGAAGTCTCCACACCTTCACGAGATTCGTCTGGCAACGCCCCCTCATGACTGCATCCGCTTCAACTTCCGCTGCGACCTGGAGGCTGAGCAGTGGGCCACCGTGGTGATGTCATCACTAAGAGAGGCACACAGAGGTCAGAGGGCATGGCAGTCTTTCTCTCTGTTCTAGTTTCCTTGTTTAGCTGCATTCCTGTCTTGTGTCTTAGAAGAGTGTCCTCCTAGAACCCAAAACTATGGCTAATACAATAGAATGCTCTCTCACAATTGACCATTCTTTCTCTCTCACTGTAGTTGCTGCAAATAGTTCCCCCCATCCTCTGGATGACCGACTACAGCACACAGCAGCAGTAGCTCTGGAACAGCGCCGGACAGCCTCCTTACCACTCACTGGTGAGCGCACAAATGCTTCCTCCACTCTCTTTCTACCATACTTGCATGGCAACATACAGTACATTATACATTTTTTCTATAATATTAGTAATTTAACCTGTTTTCTCTCTGAAGAGGAGCTGTGCCTGGAGCTTGCCCGGGCGATCGAAGCAGGCGAGAGCCAGGCTGCTGCTCAGCATGCGTCTGCTCTGGCTCACCAGAAGGCGGCACTCACTATCCAACTGTCTGAAAAGAGTTACGCAGAAGGAGAGATACGGTGAGAAGAAGTAACAGGCAGTAGATTTAGGTTTAGGGGGGAATTAAGTTAAGTTGTCCAACAGAACAAGGAGCATTTGTGTTAACGGTGCCATTTCTGTATTGCAGTTTGTCTGTGGCAGTGGAGGACATTTCCTCTTCATGTTGCGTCACAGTGAAAGTCTTCCCACACATGACCGTCGCAGCACTCAAGCAGCAGGTCAGATCAAAACTTCTGTGGTCTTCTGTTTGCTTGAGTACTTGGGCTACATAGGCAAATGTAAATGTTCACAAATCTCTCTCCTCTAATGTCTGTGCGTTTCTCTCTCTATCAGGTGTTTCTGGAGTATGGCTTCCACCCTTGCGTGCAGCGCTGGGTGATAGGGCAGTGTTTGTGCACAGAGCCCAGGTCCCTGGCCTCTTATGGGGTCCAGAGGGATGGGGACATGGCCTACCTCTACCTGGTCTCAGCCCGCCATGCCCGCCTCACCCGCCAACTGTTCCAGCAGGACCAGGAGGGCGCCCTACTCACCCCACCTCCACCTACCAGCAACAGGTCTGCGTCCCAGGACTGGAGGGGCTACAGCACCCTGCCTTCCAGGCTCAGCCACAACTCCCAGGGTAAGTTTACCTATTGGCATGCACTTACACGCACACACAAACATAGACCGACAGACGCACGCACACAGCAGTGCACATACTAATAGCCGCGGGAAGTCAATTGAAATAATTTTGCCAAAATTAGGCTATACAAAATTGTTTTGCCCCAACATTATATTACTCTTGTCTGAACAAAATAATTCAAAATACTACACCAGAGAGCATAATTTAGCTACAGAAGATAAATCGGTTTTTAAAAAATAGCAGTGGATTAAGTTATCACACGCACCAAATATAGGCTACAGCTTGTTGCATTGTGGCCATAGATATAATCCATAGAAGGATTTAGGAACCTCTAACCCTGGCACATTGACTGTTAAACTCATGGGTACACTAGCAATAGCTGCCAGTCCTGATTTTTAAATGGGACCTGCCATCTATGGATTATATTTATATGGTTGGCTGACAGTTTGCCTTTCCAATGCTTTCCACAGTTGTGTCAAGTTGGCTGGGTGGTGGACCATTCTTGATACACACAGGAAACTGTTCAGCATGAAAAACCCAGCGTTGCAGTTCTTGACACAAACCGGTGTGCCTGGCACCTACTACCATACCCTGGTCAAAGGCACTTAAATATTTTGTCTTGGCCATCCACCCTCCGAATGGCACACATACACAATCTGTCTCAAGGCTTAAAAATCCTCCCCATCATCTACACTGATTGAAGTGGATTTAACAATTGACATCAATAAGGGGTCATAGCTTTCACCTGGATTCATGTCGTCAGTCATGGAAAGAGCGGGTGTTCTTAATGTTTTGTACACTCAGTGTATGTACTATATATATCACGGTTTCCGTTAGGTAATATTAACATTTCAGACATTGGAGAAATGTACCAGTCATCCATATGCATTGGGTGAGTAACCTATTAAGGCGTCCACCCACGCAGCCAGTGTACATCAATAAATGAGGGATATTGGCCAAATGAGCCACATTTACATGTCCTTAAAAACAGCCTATAACAAATTACAAAAACACTAATCCTTGTGTTTCGATGTGTAGCATATGCAAAACTTTATAGCCTATTTTTGTATTGGTTTTTACTTTCCTAAAACAATAATTGTCTACTTTATGTTTCAGCTGTCAGAGATTTGAGCACTAAATGCATTAGGGCATTTTATGCATAGACTACTGGATTATACTAATATAAAAAAAATACAATACATGACCAAAAGTATGTGGACACCTGCTCGTCGAACATCTCATTCCAAAATCATGGGCATTAATATGGAGCTATAACAGCCTCCACTCTTCTTGTAAGGCTTTCCACTAGATGTTGGAACATTGCTGCGGGGACTTTCTTCCATTCAGCCACAAGCATTAGTGAGGTCGGGAATGGGTCACCAGTCATGGGTGAACAGGGAGTACAGGAGTCCTGGACTTCCTGACGGGCCGCCCCCAGGTGGTGAAGGAAGGAAACAACACCTCCACTTCACTGATCCTCAACACAAAGGCCCCACAAGGGTGCGTGCTCAGCCCCCTCTTGTAATTCCTGTTCACCCATGACTGCGTGGCCACGCACGCCTCCAACTCAATCATCAAGTTTGCAGATGACAACAGTAGTAGGCCTGATTACCAACAATGACGAGACAGCCTACAGGGAGAAGGTGAGGGCCATGGCGGAGTGGTGCCAGGAAAATAACCTCTCCCTCAACAAAACAAAGGAGCTGATCGCGGACTTAAGGAAACAGCAGAGAGAGCACGCCCCTATCCACATCGAAGGGACCGCAGTGGAGAAGGTGAAAAGCTTCAAGTTCACATCACTGACAATCTCTAATGGTCCACCCACACAGTCAGTGTGGTGAAGAAGGCGCAACAGCGCCTCTTCAAACTCAGGAGGCTGAAGAAATTTGGCTTGGCCCCTAAGACCGTCACAAACTTTTACATATGCATAATTGAGAGCATCATGTCGGGCTGTACCACCGCCTGGTACGGCAACTACACCACCCGCAACTGCAGGGCTCTCCAGGGGGTGGTGTGGTCTGCCCAACGCATCACCGGGGGCACACTGCCTGCCCTCCAGGACACCTACAGCACCCGATGTCACAGGAAGGCCAAAAAGATAATCAAGGACATCAACCACCCGAGCCACGGCCTGTTCACCCCGCTACCATCCAGAAGGCGAGGTCAGTACAGGTGCATCAAAGCTGGGACCGAGAGACTGAAAAACAGCTTCTATCTCAAGGCCATCAGACTGTTAAATAGCCATCACTAGCCGGCTACCACCTGGTTACTCAACCCTGCACCTTAGAGGCTGCTGCCCTATATACATAGACATGGAATCACTGGTCACTTTAATAATGGATCACTAGTCACTTTAATAATATTTACATACTGCTTTACTCATTTAATATGTATATACTGTATTCTATTCTACTGTATTTTAGTCAATTCCACTCCGACATTGCTCGTCCTAATATTTATATATTTCTTAATTATTTTACTTAGATGTGTGTATTGTTGTGAATTGTTAGATACTACTGCACTATTGGAGCTAGGAACACAAGCATTCCGCTACACCCGCTAAATATGTGTACGTGACCAATACAATTTTATTTAATGTTGGGCGATTAGGCCTGGCTCACAGTCGGCGTTCCAATTCATCCCAAAGGTGTTCGATGAGGTTGAGGTCAGTGCTCTGTGCAGGCCAGTGAAGTTCTTCCACACCGATCTTGACAAACCATTTCTGTGTGGACCTCGCTTTGTGCACGGGGGCATTGTCATGCTAAACAGGAAAGGGTTTGTCAAACTGTTGTCCAAAAGTTGGAAGCACAGAATCGTCTAGAGTAGTGTTAAGATTTCCCTTCACTGGAACTAAGGGGCCTAGCCCGAACGATGAAAAACAGCCCCAAACCATTTTTAGGTGGCATTTTATGACGGTACCACGTTGAAAGTCACTGAGCGCTTCAGTATGGCCATTCTACTGCTAATAATCATCTATGGAGATTGCATGGCTGTGTGCTCGATTTTCTACACCTGTCAGCAACGGGTGTGGCTGAAATAGCCAAATCCACTAATTTGAAGGGGTGTCCACATACTTTTGTGTATATATAGTGTATAATAGGCTAATAGCCACACCACACCTTCACACACATTTCTAAACTTTATTAGGGTAATATCAAAAGCAAGGGAAAATACGAGCAGGATATTATATTGTGGCACACACATTACTGTTGGAGCTTAATTTGGCCAAAGAAATGGCTCAACAGAATGAAACAAAACACTTGTGAACTGGTTTAAACCTTCACAAAAAAATTTTGAACAGGCTAGTGCCCACCTTACCCAACAAATGACAGCAATAGGCTAATTATATTTATTTAACAAAAGGCCTACTTATAATATCTTAAACTAAATACAGAGCACACAATTAAAAAGATCTAACTCAATTTAGCCAACGAAAATGTCTCAACAGAATGAAACAAAACACGTTTTGCATATTTAACCCTCGAGTCCATTTCCGTGGCCCCGCAGAAATCTAATTGGCATAATGTAAAAATCCCCATTAAAATCTGTCTGTTTAAGCTAGAGATATGTGTTTTGCATGGGTCTAAATCCACTGCATCCACCGATATCGACCTTCCACATCTGCGGTGAAAGGTGGCAGAGCTACAGCAGTGTTTGTTAGATCATGAGACATCCCGAAAATCAGTCTTCTCACGAAGAAACAGCTCTAGCGTATGAACGGTTTGGCCTAGAAACTATGAGAGTTGAGACTCACGAACACGTCGGTGGTTTTGCTCTACTACCCCCACAAGTGTCACGGGACTCGTCTGAAGTCGGTACCGCCGATCTGCCAGTAGCGTCCGAACGGTTTGGGCTACACACTAATATGACCCCTCTATGAACACATACGTCGGTTGTTTTGCTCTAGTATGCCCACAAGCCTCACCTGAAGGTAGCCTGGTGCCAGTTTAAAAAATGAATGGAAGTATACAGTGCATTCGGAAAGTATTCAAACCTTGACTTTTTCCACATTTAGTTACAAAATGGATTTTAAAAAAAGAACATCTCATTAATCTACACACAATACCCGATAATGACAAAGCGAAAACAGGTTTTTAGAAATGTTAGCAGATTTATTAAAAATAAAAAACAAATACCTTATGTAAATAAGTATTCAAACCCTTTGCTATGAGACTCGAAATTCAATTGATTGGACATGATTTGGAAAGGCACACACCTGTCTCTATAAGGTCCCACAGTGCATGTCGGAGCAAAAACCAAGCCGTGAGGTCGAAGGAATTGTCCGTAGAGCTCTGAGACAGGATTGTGTCGAAGGCACAGATCTGGGTCGGGTACCAAAACATTTCTGCAGCATGAAGGTCCCCAAGAACACAGTGGCCTCCGTCATTCTTAAATGGAAGAAGTTTGGAACCACCAAGACTCTTCCTTGAGCTGGCCGCCCGACCAAACTGAACAATCGGGGGAGAAGGGCCTTGGTCAGGGAGATGACCAAGAACCCGATGGTCTCTCTGACAGAGCTCCAGAGTTTGTCTTTGGAGATGGTTGTCCTTCTGGAAGGTTCTCCCATCTCTTTAGCATTCCATCAATCAGGCCTTTATGGTAGTGGCCAGACCGAAGCCACTCCTCAGTAAAAGGCACATGACAGCCCGCTTGGAGTTTGCCAAAAGGCACCTAAAGACTCTCAGACCATGAGAAACAAGATTCTCTGGTCTGATGAAACAAAGATTAAACTCTTTGGCCTGAATGCCAAGCGTCACATCTGGAGGAAACCTGGCACTACCCCTACGGTGAAGCATGGTGGTGGCAGAATCATGCTGTGGGGATGTTTGTCAGCGGCAGGGACTGGGAGACTAGTCAGGATCGAGGGAAAGATGAACGGAGCAAAGTATAGAGAGATCCTTGATGAAAACATGCTCTACAGACTGGGGTGAAGGTTCACCTTCCAACAGGACAACGACGCTAAGCAAACAGCCAAGACGTCGCAGGAGTGCCTTTGGGACAAGTCTCTGAATGTCCTTGAGTGGCCCAGCCAGAGCCTGGTCTTGAACCCGATCGAACATCTCTGGAGAGACCAGAAAATAGCTGTGCAGCGACGCTTCCCATCCAAGCTGACAGAGCTTGAGTGGATCTGCAGAGAAGAATGGGAGAAACTCCACAAATACAGGTGTGCCAAGCTTGTAGCGTCATACCCAAGAAGACTCGAGGCTGTAATCGCTGTCAAAGGTGCTTCAACAAAGTACTGAGTAAAGGGTCTGAATACTTATGTAAATGTAATATTTACGTTTATTTTAAGACATGTTTTTGCTTTGTCATTATGGGTTATTGTGTGTAGATTGATGAGGAAAAAAACCTATTTAATCCATTTTATAATAAGGCTGTAATGTAACAAAATGTGGAAAAAGTCAAGGGGTCTGAATACTTTCCGAATGCACTGTATATGGAAGTACAACAAACAAAAATATAAACACAACATGTAAAGTGTTGGTCCCATGTTTCATGAGCTGAAATAAAAGAACACAGATATTTTCCATATGTACAAAGCTTATTTCTCTCAAATGTTGGGCACAAATTTGTTTACATCCCTGTTAGTGAGCATTTCTCCTGTGCCAAGATAATTCATCCACCTGACAGGTGTGGGATATCAAGAAGCTGATTAAACAGCATGATCATTACACAGGTGCACCTTGTGCTGGGGACAATAAAAGCCACTCTAAAATGTGCAGTTTTATCACACAACACAATTCCACAATGTCTCAAGTTTTGAGGGAGTGTGCAATTGGCATCCTGGCTGCAGGAATGTCCACCAGAGCTGTTGCCAGAGAATTGAATGTTCATTTCTCTACCATAAGCCGCCTCCGTTGTTTTAGAGAATTTGGCAGTACATCCAACTGGCCTCACAACCGTATGTCACGTGTAACCACGCCAGCCCAGGACCTCCACATTCGGGTTCTTCACCTGCGGGATGGTCTGAGACCAGCCACCTGGACAGCTGATGAAACTGTGGGTTTGCACGACTGAAGAACTTCTGCACAAACTGTCAGAAACCGTCTCAGGGAAGCTCATCTGTGTGCTCGTCGTCTTCACCAAGGTCTTGACCTGACTGCAGTTCGGCGTCGTAACCAACTTCAGTGGGCAAATGCTCACCTTCGATGGCCATTGGCACGCTGGAGAAGTGTGCTCTTCACGGATGAATCCTGGGTTTCAACTGTACCGGGCAGTGGGCAGACAGCTTGTATGGCGTTGTGTGGGCGAACAGAGTGTCCCATGGTGGTGGTGTGGTTATGGTATGGGCAGGCATAAGCTACAGACAACAAACATAATTGCATTTTATCGATGGCAATTTGAATGCACAGAGATGCCGTGTCGAGATCCTGAGGCCCATTGTCATGCCATTCATCCGCCGCCATCACCTCATGTTTCAGTATGATAATGCATAGCCCCATGTCGCAAGAATCTGTACACAATTCCTGGAAGCTGAAAATGTCCCAGTTCTTCCATGGCCTGCATACTCACCAGACATGTCACCCATTGAGCATGTTTGGGATTCTCCAGATCAACGTGTACAACAGCGTGTTCCAGTTCCCGCCAACATCCTGCAACTTTGCACAGCCATTGAATAGTAGTGGGATAACATTCCACAGGCCACAATCAACAGCCTGTTCAACTCTATGCGAAGGCGATGTCGCGCTGCATGAGGCAAATGGTGGTCACACCAGATCCTGACTGGTTTTCTGATCCACACCCCTACCTTTTTTTAAAGGTATCTGTGACCAACAGATGCATATCTGTATTCCCAGTCATGTGAAATCCATAGATTAGGGCCTAATTAATTCATTTCAATTGACTGGTTCCCTTATATGAACTGTAACTAAGTAAAATCTTTGAGATTGTTGCATTTATACGTTTGTTCAGTGTAGTTTAGTGCCCAAAAAAAAAAAGGGGTTAAATACTTGTCCAATAAAAATAATAGTTTCCTGATCTTATATCTCTGATATAGGACAGACACTTCAAAACAAGCTTCCTTTAGATTTTCTTTGGAACTGTTTTTCCATGTATGAATCTGTTATTCAATGCATTTCTATGGGCAAATAGCAGTAAGGCCAAATTCAATGTTTCATCAAATAATTAAAAAATATATTTTATACCTAAAGGGGTCCTAAAATTCTAAATAAAATATCTAAATGATCCTTGGTATGACCAACAATTCCATATGTTAGCTTAGTAGAACCGTCCCCCAGGTTTAGACTCTAGAGCAGGGCTGAAGGCTGGTTTCTTTTTTGGTTTTCGCTCCAATCCTAATCTAGTGCACATGATTATAATAATTAGCTGTCCGATAAACTGAATCAGGTTAGTTACAACTGGGGTTGAAAAGAAAACCTACAGGAGGGTAGCTCTCCAAGAACAGGGTTGGAGAGCCCTGCCATAGAGGGTTAAAGAACTGGTTTAGATTAATAAATAGGCCTACAATGATATGAAAGTATGAATAAAGTTCCAAAATTGCATCCTACCTGAATAGTGAGTTGCACAGTAGGCTGCATTTGGCTATTTGTGTGGTATTAAAAAATGTTCTGCTAATGTCTATCATGTAAAGGACGTAGAATTGCATGAAATGCATTTATAAAAGGCCAATTGTTTTTCAGACGCTGCATGTGTGGAAATCCTAAAAACGTGTCTGCTCAACTGTATGTCACCATGCAACTATAGATGCATGTGATGCTTTATTATAAAGGGGGTTGACCAAACTCATTTTCCATTGTTGTGATTGGCTGTAGGGAGCACCGGAGGTGCGGCTGACAGGCTGGGTATGAGCGAGATCCAAGAGGCCCTCAACCTGGAGACTCTGCAGATCAACAATAAACCAGATCAACCCTGCAAAGCCAGTAAAACACAGGTACAAACCCAATGTTTTCATATTTATGTGATCGGCTCTTGGCTTCGAGCACCCTTTCATTGTTTTACGCAAGATGATAGTTGAGGACATACTTTCCCTGATAGAAACCTTATGTTCCATATAGCTAGTATACTGAACATCACTGCAAGTAATACACTAACAGAAAGACTCACTCATCCTCTCGCTCTCTCTATCCGTCTGATATGCAGACAGAATGGGCGTGTCCCTCCTGCACCTTTATCAACAAGCCTTCCCGACCAGGCTGTGAGATCTGCAGTACAGCCAGACCTGACTCGGGGGAGCACAGCCTCATACAACAGGTACTGTATCTATGGCATAGACTAGACAGAACACATCACCTACATTCTAAACTACAGTATTGTCTTTATTCCGTCTGTGTTAAAGGAGAAAGGAAGAAGAGTGGAGCAGGGGGAGATTGGTGCATTGATCAGTTGACTGCCTCGCAACCTATACCATAGCCTGGACGACTGATCACACACACTTATACAACTGACACACCAATTTACTGCTTCTTAGGTGAAAACCCACTACTGACATACTATGACAAACCTCACAGCCTGACGGACACTAGAGGTATATGGACGCTGTATTGACGCTGCAGCACATATATGGAACTCCACTTGCAGTGGCTCACAAAAGGAACTACCTGTATAGTCATTGAGAGCTGGCTTTTGACTCTCCTCTGTGGACATGATGGCAGTCGGAAACCTCTGCCTTGTGGGGGGGAAGAGTGGAATAGTTCTATATTTATTCCATAGGGGTGGGTGGTGCTTCCCTCATCCCTCATATCTCAGATGAGAGAATATGGTATATTTTTAAGTTGGCTAACTGGGAAAGTTGATACTTTGAGTACTGAAAGTGCAGTTTAAAATCATGGCCCGTATTCACAATCTCTCAGAGTAGGTGTGCTGGTCTAGGATCAGATGTCTTTAAGATCACAATTATATAGATGGGGGACCTGATCCTAGATCAGTACTCCTACTCTGAGATACATTGTGAATACAGGCCCAGGTCTTGCTGGTCATTGGTTGGTGACATTTGGTTTGATGGGAGAAGGGGTATTGGTTGCTATGAGGCAAGTCTTTCGGAGTGACAGGTTTTTTTTTAAAGTGATTTTATTTGTATAACATTGTATTTAGTGTTTAACAATGTTTGGCGATATTAATGTTGATGCGTTTCACCTACTTGTCATACGTTTCTCTGTCTAAACTGTGATAGTGACGGAATGTTATGTCTGTATAAAATGGTGTTGGCTGAATAAACATACGTTGATCAAGTTTGAGTTAAGTTTTTATTTGAGCATTTATAAATGAGTGTCTGTACACATGGTTCAAATAAAGTTAATCGAAACAAACAAGTATAAAAAAACATTTAAAGCAAAGACAATTCTTAGTTCATACAGTATATTATGGACGTTTTCGGGAGGGCTTCAGTTGCACAAGAGGTTGGCTTAAGGATGCTGCTTCCTTAAAATTTTTGTTCAGTTTCATCCCTTAGAATATCCACTCAGGCCCAATAACATAACCAAAAATCAAACAGGGCATTATTTATTCCTTCAGGTACCATAAACCAAACCAAACCAATCCCATGCACACAAGCCCTGAACCCAATATTACCTTTTAGTTGTAATTCCGCCACACAAGCCCAACCCAATACACTTAACCACTCCCCCTTCCTATTCCTTCTGGGCAAGTCAGTCTACTCCTTGGGGAAACACCTTCATTCCATAAAGGCAAGACCAGTTTCACATCTCAGGATAGATAGTTCCCATATAAAGGCAGGTCTGGGACCAGTCTTCCCCCAGTTACCTGTTGTTTACTTCCAGAAGAGGATGTTCCAGAGCAGCAACCAACAGGGGTAGATCAGCAGAGCCAGGAGTGGATAGACCAATGAGCCATAGAGGGCGTGGTCCAGGATGCCCTGGGAGATGACGGACAGGAAGAGCATCCAACCGTCTTGCAGGGAGACGGGGGTCTCCTGCAACTCCTGGAAGAGGAAGACGCAGTAGAGCAGAGTGCAGCCGGGGCTCAGAAGCACCATGATGGCTGCAGACAGAGCCCTGGGGAGAGGGTAAAGACATTACTACAGAACCCTGGAAGGAGAAACATTAATACAGCACTCAGACAGTGGACAAGAGGGGGAGGGAGCCATTACACACACACACACACACACACTATCTTCACGCACAGGGACAATAGAACTAACACTGCACTGTGCACTCAGACATTAAACTAGAGAGTGAAACATCACTGAGAACACAACATATTGAGAATTATTACTTCTATAAGAAATCACCCAACACCGGGAGAAAGTTGTGGGTGTGTGAGAGTGATGAGAATATTACTTGGGCGTGTGTGGTGTGATGAAGGCAGCGATGGGCACCAGGGACAGAGCCAGGATGAAGCCCAGGGAGAAGTTGATAAGGGCAGTGCAGCCCAGTAACACGGCCAGGTAGAGGAGAGCCACCAGCTTCAGCACTCTCCAGCCCTGCTCTGTGCCCTCTCCTTGCAGAAGCCTGGGGGAGAAAGAGAGCGAGAGATAAAAGCCCCATTTATACCTGGTGCTAACATGCGCCCTTTGTCCTGATCTTGTCCACATTCTGATTGTGACCAAAATTGTAGACAGGTGTAAACGATTAAAAGACACATCGTGATCTGATTGTGATCAGAACTTCCTGGCCACCTCCGTGGGTAGTCAGGCATGCATTGTGTCTGGATATCAATGAAGTGTAAACAGATCTGGATGTTCAAACCATTTAAATCATCATTATACCATCCTCTAAAATCATTGACAGGTATCACAATACAGTAATTTATTTAAAATAAATGTATTCATATTATTTTGAAAGAATTTCGGTCAAATAATTTGCATACAGGGAGGCACTAGATAATCTGCTCACAATGTGGACACAGTGGACGGATAAAATACATTTTAATACAATGTGTAGACGCGTAAAACCTTGCAGGGCTCTACGCTGACCTTTTTTACAAGTAGCATGTGAGCACACAAAGAAATGTAGGAGCACAATTAAAAATATTTGAGGTAACAAGTACAGTGAAGTAAGCGTTGCAACAATTATCATCTGGGTGATTTTGTTCTAGGCACAATGGTGCTCCTAAATTAAAATTCAAACCTGGCATATTATATGCATATTTAGTCTGTGAGATAAAATGGCTGATGCAGGTTGTGTTTTTGTATGTCTGTATATGTGAGAGAGATGAGAGGGTGTGTGTGTGTACCTGTGTGTGTTGTGTGGCAGGGCCAGGCCTGCTGTGTAGATAGCTATAGCAGTGAGGACCACAGCTTCCGTTTCAGACACAGGGAAGTGCTGCACAGCCATCTCCTGAGAGAGGATAGGGAGGGTGTACAGAGCCACCCCTGTCATGTGACTGATCACTACTGGAGTCAGGATAGACAGGACCCCTGGGCTGGAGGGCTGATGGAGACAGCGGAGGAAAGAGTCAATTATACTGACATAGACCAATTGGTTTTGTTGACTTCTAGAGATATAAAAAGGTAGATACTATAGTTACACATTACATACATGTGCCAGAGGCGCGCGCGCACACACACACACACACAGCTTGTTTATTACTCCATGACTGACCTGCTCTCCCCCAGCCAGCCCCTCCTCTGTTCCTGGTGGAGAAGCGCCTAGCTGAACCCACAGGTCTAAGGCCTGTTACTGCCATTAAGGACAATACTGATAGGCACCAGAGCACCAGTACATTAAACCATCATCAACATATACACAGCCTCATGCAGCGCAATCTCATCATGACTTAAAGCTGGAATCCTTAATGGTGAAACTGCCACATCCGTTTGCCCCATGGACATCATCGCACGCGCGCTGAAGAGCAGAATGTACTGCAATTTTTTTTACCACGTTGTGCGACGCGCCTCACCTTCACAAAACAAAAACAATAACAACGGCATTGGGGCGGACAGTGGTACTGTTTCCCCTACTGCGGATTCCATCTTTAATTAAGTTGAACATTCAGCTTAACTACGCATGCATATCATGAACCCCCATCAGGCCTTTTGACTAACCTAATGTATTTTTTATGTAATTGACTAATATAGAGAATAGACCAAAATGAATATCCTTTATGTCCATTTAATTCCAACACAAGCGCATCTCAACCTTCCACCTCTCTTGGCCAGGTCTTCCTTGGGAAAAAGGTATTCTGACCTCAATGGGACTACCTGGTTAAATAACAGTTAAATAAAAATAGAATCCCCTATTGTCCCAGAGGTGCAAGGATACACGCAACAGCAGAATGACAGCCAGCAGGCCGAAGGCGGGCATGTAGTAACCAATGGAGACGAAGCGAGAGAGCGAGGGCATGAGGTAGAAGAAGTAGGACTGGTGCAGACGCTCCAGGAGGTTGTTCAGCTTCCGGTACATCCCCTCCAGGAGCCTGAGGGACACACACAGAGGTTAATTTCCATGGAATTTTCACTGTGAAAATGTCTCCATAGAAATGACAAGAGATGAATTCAAAGGTTTTCTGATCATCTGAATTGAAGCTTGGATATCAGTAGCTGACCTGCCGATGGTGGTGGTGTCTGTCTTGTATTGTCTGAAGCTATTGATGCCCCTGATGGTAGCGGCCTCTATGTGGTATCTGAGGAACAGGCCGTGGTCCCCCCAGGGCCGCCCACTGGCCTGCTTCAACACCATCAACATCATGGTCTGGGCCGCGTGGCTGTAGCCCGATGTGGTGTCCCAGTCGTTCCTCTGGAGCTGGATGGAGAGAGGACAGTCAGCATGACAATCAGGCAATTAAACATGTTATTACATCATGTCATTACTGGCTTCTCCTTACCTGGCATAGAGGAAGGCACAAGACAAAACGTCTATGGTGTGCTATTATTAGGCCTCTCTGAAAGCATTAAACATCTACAGTATGTACTTTCTGCAACTAGGTCAAATACCTTACTTACTCAATAAGTACTGGCATTTGGATTTCTTCCCTACCTTGCCCTGGATGGTACATAAGACCCCTATCTTCTGGCAGAAGGCGTAGAAGAGGTTGGCCAGGTCCAGGTTTGGCAGCTGGCCGTTCAGCCCCTCCAGAACCAGGTCCAGACTGGTGATGACGTCACTGCTCAGCTCCAGAGACAGAGCTGCTTGGATGGAGCCACCTCTTCCCTGCAGTGGAGACCAGTCACCACCTGGGGGATCCAGCGAGAGGCACAGTGGTGCCAGGGTTGATTCTATAGAACAGGGTTTTCCAACCCTGTTCCTGGACAGCTGTAACTAACCTGATTCAGTTTATCAACCAGCTAATTATTAGAATCAGGTGTGCTAGATTAGAAATGTAGGGAAAACCTACAGGACGGTAGCTCTCCAGGAACAGGATTGGAGAGCCCTGGTATAGAGACATTGAGAATACATACAGAGTCCATAATGGTGTCTCTACGACTGGTGCATTACAGGGTTACATCATTTATTTTTACTTTTAAAAAAACAAAATATTTTGGGGGTAGATCAGCTTTAATATTGCAGATGGATTGTAACTTCCATCAATGTAATTGTCTGCATCAATTCCAATCCCCCATGTTATTTTTGCAAATATATATATATATATATATATATACACTGCTCAAAAAAATAAAGGGAACACTTAAACAACACAATGTAACTCCAAGTCAATCACACTTCTGTGAAATCAAACTGTCCACTTAGGAAGCAACACTGATTAACAATAAATGTCACATGCTGTTGTGCAAATGGAATAGACAACAGGTGGAAATTATAGGCAATTAGCAAGACACCCCCAAAAAAGAAGTGGTTCTGCAGGTGGTGACCACAGACCACTTCTCAGTTCCTATGCTTCCTGGCTGATGTTTTGGTCACTTTTGAATGCTGGCGGTGCTTTCACTCTAGTGGTAGCATGAGACGGAGTCTACAACCCACACAAGTGGCTCAGGTAGTGCAGCTCATCCAGGATGGCACATCAATGCGAGCTGTGGCAAGAAGGTTTGCTGTGTCTGTCAGCGTAGTGTCCAGAGCATGGAGGCGCTACCAGGAGACAGGCCAGTACATCAGGAGACATGGAGGAGGCCGTAGGAGGGCAACAATCCAGCAGCAGGACCGCTACCTCCGCCTTTGTGCAAGGAGGAGCAGGAGGAGCACTGCCAGAGCCCTGCAAAATGACCTCAAGCAGGCCACAAATGTGCATGTGTCTGCTCAAACGGTCAGAAACAGACTCCATGAGGGTGGTATGAGGGCCCGACGTCCACAGGTAGGGGTTGTGCTTACAGCCCAACACCGTGCAGGACGTTTGGCATTTGCCATAGAACACCAAGATTGGCAAATTCGCCACTGGCGCCCTGTGCTCTTCACAGATGAAAGCAGGTTCACACTGAGCACGTGACAGACGTGACAGAGTCTGGAGACGCCGTGGAGAACGTTCTGCTGCCTGCAACATCCTCCAGCATGACCGGTTTGGCGGTGGGTCAGTCATGGTGTGGGGTGGCATTTCTTTGGGGGGCCACACAGCCCTCCATGTGCTCGCCAGAGGTAGCCTGACTGCCATTAGGTACTGAGATGAGATCCTCAGACCCCTTGTGAGACCATATGCTGGTGCGGTTGGCCCTGGGTTCCTCCTAATGCAAGACAATGCTAGACCTCTGGTGGCTGGAGTGTGTCAGCAGTTCCTGCAAAAGGAAGGCATTGATGCTATGGACTGGCCCGCCCGTTCCCCAGACCTGAATCCAATTGAGCACATCTGGGACATCATGTCTCGCTCCATCCACCAACGCCACGTTGCACCACAGACTGTCCAGGAGTTGGCGGATGCTTTAGTCCAGGTCTGGGAGGAGATCCCTCAGGAGACCATCCGCCACCTCATCAGGAGCATGCCCAGGCGTTGTAGGGAGGTCATACAGGCACGTGGAGGCCACACACACTACTGAGCCTCATTTTGACTTGTTTTAAGGACATTACATCAAAGTTGGATCAGCCTGTAGAGTGGTTTTCCACTTTAATTTTGAGGGTGACTCCAAATCCAGACCTCCATGGGTTGATAAATTTGATTTCCATTGTTAATTTTTGTGTGGTTTTGTTGTCAGCACATTCAACTATGTAAAGAAAAAGTATTTAATAAGATTATTTCATTCATTCAGATCTAGGATGTGTTGTTTAAGTGTTCCCTTTATTTTTTTGAGCAGTGTATATAAATACATACACAGTCAATTTTACAATAATTCCATTTTGTTTGTTTTTACTCCTGAACCTCCTCCACCCTCAACCTCTCCAATCATTTTCATGATGTCCATCGGGTTTGCTTCTATATGCCATATCTTTCTAACTGTGCTCTTTCACAAAAGCTCTCAACCTGTAAACTATATACTTATTATGGCCACAGTATGCTTTACATTAGTTATCTTGTTGTTATTAGTTGTTATTAGTACCATCCTTCAGCCCCAGTCAACACCTCCCATCTATCTCTTAACACCATCCATATTGGATTTCTATTTGCCATATATTTTTCAACTGTACTGAGATGTTTCACAAAAGTTCTGAACCCTTTTATTCTCATTGTTTCTACAGATTGTAAATTGAAAATAAACATTTTTGCTAAAAGTATTATTATTATTATTGATTGATTGACTATGACTTTTCAGATCACCCAGTAGTGCTATCTGCAGGGTTAGCTCCAGGTAAATGTTGCATCATTACAGAGATGCAGGTACTGCCAGTGTACTGACCAGTGGTGTTGGTGTGGTGGTATCCCTCCAGCCAGGCCTGCATGCCGATCAGGTCATGTTCATTCACCAGGAAGATAATATCCTTAGCCCAGTGGATCTGACCTGAGAAGAGACCAATCATTGACAGATCAATTCAAGCTTTGGCAATGGTCTGTGTGTAAATGTAAGTAATAGTAGTATGCTTACTCCTGAAGTACTGGGCGAGGCCCAGCAGAAGGCCTACTGCCTGGTTGTTGTTGTTTCCCTCACTACAGGGGGCACTCAGCACCAGGGCTTCAGTACGAGGGGCTCTGGGGGCCCGCAGGATCCCATACACGTTAGTGCCCCGCACCATCTAACCGAGACAAACAGAGAGAAGGATGAGTGAGAGAAAGAGAAGAAATTAAAGCCTGTGTAGAGATACAGAGAAGGAATGTGTCTGTGTGAGAGTGTGTGTGTGCACCAAGATAAAATAGGAGCTTATGTTTAATATGTAGACATCTTTGTCTCTGCCCACACTCACATATCTCTCTTTGTTTTCATCTGGGAAGGGAAGCTTGCGGGTGAAGCTCTGAGTGAACACTTCAAGCCCTCGAGACTGCATGGTCTTCACCAGCCAATCCACCGGCATCCCACTACGGAGAGAAGAGAGGAAGGGAGAAGAAAATAGGTGAAACACAGAAGGAATATTGTGGGAGGGTTATCATTATTATAGCTGGATTTGTGATAGGTAGGATAAGCACTGAATCCCAAAGTTGGGGTTAGTGATCACTAGGGGTGAGAGTTTTTCCTGGTCACATGAACAAGATAAACTCCTAACACTAGTGATAGGCTATACGACGAAGGCTTATTAGTCTGACTCACCCTACTTTCTTCTTGTGGGCAGCAAACTCCCTGCCGGTGGCCAGAGCCCTCTCGCCTGCTGGGAAGCGTTCCTCCACCATAGTGGAGCCCATGGCGTTCTCTGACATGTAGGTGCGCAGGGTGAACGGCTCGAAGGCCAAGCCCATGAACCATGCCACACCCGCCAGGTAGCACATAACACTGGGGAGACATCTTTATATCAGTTCAAAGCATTTGCATCATACACAGTTAGAGGTAAATGGTACAAAGTGGATTAGGTGCATGAAGAGGATGCCCTGTTACATTCCACTTCCCCAGCAAATTCTTCAATACTCTATCATTGATATTCTGCCAGGAAGGACTCACCATATTGGTGCATTGAGACGGGTGAGAAGGTTGGTCAGGGCTCGCCTTCGGTTTGGGTCAGACAGCAGTCCCATGTTGTTGTTGCCTTGTACCTCTCAGACTGGCTCAGCTGGACCATTGGAAACAAAGCCCCATTCAATAATATTAATGTAGTTTTTAGTCATCCCCTCGCGCCATTGTAGGCATCTACAGTGTTAGTCTAGCTAGCTACCTGCTAACCTTCAGAATAAAAATAAATAAACAGTGCTAAGAAATATGGTCCATGATTATCGATTAGCAGATGTTAGCTAGCTAGCTAGCTAGCTAGTTGGCTAACTAAGCAGCAGAGACCCAGCTACGTTGCACGCGCAGATATCCGCAACTCAGTTATTTTAAACTAAACAATGTATTTAGTACCTTTACAAAATGTGTAGTTATCAGAGCCTACCTTTCGGGCACAAGGGAAAGGCCCAATATTTGACAGGTGCAGCTAGCCTGTCCCTTACTACTATAGATTTTCCACCGGTCTTTTTTCCTTGTTTCTTATCGGACTATTGTGCGACGGACCGACTTCCGCTTTAGCCAATAAACGATCAAAACAGAGATTACCGCATTGGCATTTGTGACTGGCTCTCCATGTTGGTTTGGAGATTAATTACCTAAATAAATTAACATAACTAATTCAGTGGTGTATTTATTAGTCGGATCCTGTTGCCAAACGTTTTGCACCGGAATTCGACTAAGGAATACACCCCATATGATGCTACACTCCAATACAGTTTTATTTCTGCTGACTGATTGATTTATCCGATCCCAGATTCTTATGTAGACTTACATTATGGCTCGCTCTGTCCACAAATCCTCTCGGTCCACTTATGGATCACTCAAACACAGACAGAACACATCAATGGGTTTAAATGTAATTGTTTATAAGGCATTTCATACAAAAGCAGAGCATGAGTGTACAATAAAAAAATACAACATTAATCCTCTATCTGCGCCTCCACCTCCCCAGGCCATTCACTATAGGCTGTAGCTCATTTGGTAGAGCATGGCGCTTGCAACGCCAGGGTTGTGGGTTCGATTCACACGGGGGGCCAGTATGAAAAATGTATGCACTCACTAACTAAGTCGCTCTGGCTAAGAGCGTCTGCTAAATGACTAAATAGGCCAATCTACCACAAAGTCCAAGCTACACCACATCACTCTCCGGTCAGTGCAGACACCTCCTGAAGATGCTGTCTCACCACCTCATCCAACACTTTGCTGACACCCTTACAGGCCGTCATGGCCGCCTCCATCAGTGTCTCTAGGTGGTCCTGGTGGAGTCGGGCGTCCATCTGTAGCAGGGCGATGTGCCCACCACGGGGAAGCAATGCCAAGGCCAGTGATGTGCCCCCTCCACTCTCTTCAGCATGGCACAGGTCTGCCAACGGCGTCTCGTCCACAAAGCCTGCAGTGCAGGCGCACACATAGTCCCGCATGGGGATACCCGCGTCGATCACTGCCAGAGTGGCGGCGTTCACACACGCACTGTAGTTCCCACCGTCTGACTGCAAGATCTGACAGGGAAGAGAGAGTGTGAAGTGTTTCAATTCAAGTCAGGTTGACTTATCAAGCCCCATGTCTAAGTGTTCAATTTGATGAAGAAACCTCTACACCATTCATTAGTTGGATTCTGTTGCAAAAGTGAGTGTTTCTATTGGACTCATTTAGGTTGGTCCCTTCCCATTTTGTTCAGTTTGCTTCTGTTTGGTTCCTAGAGTCAACGATAAATAGTTTCCGTTGCAAAACATTATGCAACAGAAGAAAAACTCTGAACAACTAATGAATACACCCCTGAGAACATGAAACTAACAGAGTAAAACTTAACATTAGTTCCAAATCCCAAAGACTGGATATACAACCACTTTCATTCACCATTTTATTAATAGTGCAGATTCCACCACAACCAATTTCATAATTCATTCAGATCTGAAATATTGTGGTACCTTGACATAAATGTCTATTTGAGAGCGTGGGTACAGATTAGTCAACACTGCTGCCTCAAAAGTCTGCTTGAGGTGAAGGCTCATCTCTGTGGACTTGCGGTCCCCGTGGGGTCTCCTCTTCCTCTCCGCTGTGCTGAAGGTGGCCATACTGTACTGGCAGTTGATGACAGCGCGGTCATGGAGGGTCTTGCTGCGGGACCCTCGCACCTGGAGAACAGAGAATATTTGATTTGACAATGCACACAGGTGAGTGAGGCCTGCAACCTCACTGGTTCTTCAAGTCCTGATACAACTGTTCCTTCTCAATCGCTGCATTGGTGGCAGCAGTAAGATAGCCCCAAGTTCTCCATAAGTGGAAGAGTGTAGTCTCCCTGTATGTGAGTATACTACCATGTCTGCCAAGAGGTCTGGACCCTAGGCAGAGGTGGAAGTGTGCAGGCTGGCTAGTTTAGCTCTAGACTAGAACAAGGAGGCTGAACACATTTGTAGTTATGTAGCTAGTTAGGAACAATATTATATTTAGGATAAATAAACTGAGCTCAAATGCTAGCCGAGCTAAAGTAATTTCCATAGTTAATACATCTCAGTTCTATGCAAACTAGCGTGTCAATAAAATTGTATTTTATTTGTTATCTATCTAGTTAACATGCTAGCTTAGCAAGAAACTTACTTCATGAGGGCCATACACAACTGCCAGCGCTTTGGTATTTCCCTGTTCTATGTATGCAGACCCGTCAGCTTGGGCAAATACACCCATACGAGCTTGTACTTTGCGCAGCTCAGTAGCTTTTCTTCCATCAAGACGATATCCTTGGTCGGACAATAATTCCAGGCCTGCCATCTTTGAACGTTTGAACTGGCATAAGAAAATTAGGCACGTGTGTTATAGACGACATTACCCACACGCCCACGAGTAGATACGGTGGCTTTAGGCATTCAAAACAAAACCAAAGACGATTTGGCGTCCTCGCCAAGAGATTTGGGGTATATTCATTGCGCCGATTCTGTTGCAAAACGTTTTCCAACGTTTAATCCAAACGGGAAACGTTTTGCAACGAAAACGAGAGTTTCTATTGGACAAATTCGGGTAGGTCGCTCCCCGTTTCGTTCATTTTGCTCTGTTTGCTTCAGTTTGACTCTTAAACAGTTTACCCTGGGTATAATTTGGTTTGGAACTAGTCACAGTGACTAGGGTTTGAGTCCCTGTCAGGGTACCCCCTAATTAACTACATTGGTGTCAGGAGTTGGATAGCACCACTGAAAGCATGTTTTAGGCATATTTCATTGTTGATAGAATGCGGTGTACTAAAGTTATCAGACCCACCATACATACAGTACTATCCTTACTACTTCAGCTTCTATTCAGCTTGAATTCTACATTTAACACATCTTCCATTACCATACAAATGCTTTTACAGGAAAGGTAAACATTTGTGAATTGTAAACAGTAAAACGAAGATTGACACAATTTCCTCTGAATTACTTTCTTCATTTATAGCCAAACTCTTTTTATTTAATTTTTTATATTTGGTTTAATTTAAATTTTATTTTTTGTCATTTAGCAGACGCTCTTATCCAGAGCGACCTACAGGAGCAATTAGGGTTAAGTGCCTTGCTCAAGGGCACACCGACAGATTTTTCACCTAGTTGGCTCAGGGATTAGAACCAGCGACCTTTCGGTTACTGGCACAACGCTCTTAACCACTAAACTACCTGCCGCCGCTCTTTGAAATGATTGCTATTGTTATGCGATTTAACTAAGTGGGCATATGCGCAAATGATCCAATACAGCTAGAATACTTCATATTTGGTAAATGTAGTAGTAATTAAAAAGTACATGAACATTTCAGTCATGATGTGTGATGTATCCAATGTAGCCTCTTGGATGTTGTCCTGATTTATAGTTTGACAAAAATAAAACCCACATATGAACACTCCTAGAGCAGTATGCTGTTATGGGCAAAAAAAACTTTCCAAACTTTGACACTTTTAAAAAATAAAATTTATTAGCATCTCTAATGTGTATAAATAAAAACATATGAAACAATGCATATACTGTACGTATAATGTAATGAGCTGAAGAATGACTGGATTATGTGATACAAAGGAGCAGTCTTGTTTTTAGTAGTTTTTTTTGCCAGTGTACGTCTGTGAGAAAAAACATGTACCTTGAAATCAAGCATTTTAAACAATATGCATACCTATAAGTTGCAACTCTACATTCTGTCATAAGAATGAAACAAACAAGGAAAGGAGAGAGGTCAAGAACAGCAATAGGGGAAAAACATGGAAAACAAATTGTTTTGCGATCCCTTCTGAGAAGCTTGTAAAACGTCTTAGCATCAATATATTGTTATGAAGTGTGTACTGGGTCCACTAACAATGTTGAGGCAAAAGTCACAACACTATACACACTGAACTGATCAATTTAAAGAGTACACCATATTTCACTTACGCATTTGGAGCTCCACAGATTAATTTATAAAAGGGTCCTTTTTTATTAGCGGATCTTACATTTTAGGGACCAAAAAGCCTTCAATTTTAATCCATGGATTAAAATATGGTAAATTAAAAGGAGAGATTATAAATTCAACAAATTCTAGAATTTCTCTGGCACAAACAGAAACAACAATCACAGTTTTGTTAATTTCTGTTTGTAATTGGGTTCGCCATTCTCTGCAATGACTTCCCTGTTACAGGGCCAGAATACCAATGACCCAGAGAATGGGCACTTTGTGGGGGTGTTGGAATTGGCTCTCTAAGGCAAAAGGCAAAGAAAGGAAGGGACCTCTCTTCCTCGGTCACCCAATGAGTTGTATTTTGGTCATGCTCTTAACACTCAAGGGTGTTTAAAATGTCTTAGAGTGACAAACATTATACACAAAGGACAAATAATATTTCTGAAAGATGGCCAAAACATTGTCCTATTTTTTTCTTGAAAACCATCTCAGACTTGTAACAGACTAAGAATATAAACGTTTGACAACTAGAGGCAATGCCCTACAAAACCACACAATCATGTGCGATACTGCCACAGGCAAATCGGTTTGAAGTTACACTGCGTGGACTTATAATATTCAATTGGCCTTTGTCTCATATAATAAATCTGGTTTCTGGTTTTCCTCCTAAATCAAAAACTATCACAGCTGTAAAGGGGAGCACAACATCCATGACAACAACAACTGCTACAAAGTTCAAAAACAGAGTGGGTAGAGGGGTTTAAAAAAGAAAGGTGACGTGTCTGCTTTAATATGCAAGTGTGTGTGACAGTGAAGGTGTTATCATCGGCACCCAAGGATCATGGCGACCTCATTCAGCCTTGTGGAATGAAGGAACTACGTAGTAATAGTTGAACAATGGTCTCTGCTCCAACCCAAAGTCTTTAGAAGAGTGCAAAGATCCCCTTATTTTTCATGTGTGTTTTAGCCCTGATATATCCACGTTCGCACAAGCTAAAACTCGGAAAACTCCTTTGCGCATTTTTCCGTTACGGAGACGCGGATCTCCTCCTCCTCGTAGTCGTCGAAGTTGCTCGTGTCTCCAGCGCCTCGACACTTTGGTATGAACGGGGCTTCCACCTGAAAACACAGAGAGCAGCACAACCAGGAGCAGAGTGAGGGAGTTTGCCTTAGAGGAAACAAAGCCAGTTCTTCTAGAGATGCCTAGGTAAGGCCTCCTTTCAGCAAACTACTTTATGAAGTTATTCTAGTGAGTCAAATAGAAAACATTATTATGACTCCATAAAGACTATTGTTGCAAGATCACAATGCTCTAGGGTTGGGCAATGTCTGTAATGACATCATCCCATCGTCCTGTCCAAACATCGTTGATATACGATAGTATCGTCAAATGTTTTTCTTCAGAGGGGTCAATTGGCGGAAAGAACGCAATATAAAGGACACATACCAGAACTGTGATTTGGTGCATAATGTCATTATTTTCATTTAAATTGTTACAAAAGCCACAAACAATCTAATTAAATCATTGTTCAAAACAAGTGTTAGGCCTAGTTATTTTTTTAATCTAGTCTAGGCTGCAGAATGAGTATCAAATCGGTAGGGCTTGTTTCTCTTGTCCATAAAAATACTCGGATATCAGTTATATTAGCCTACATTAAAAAAAATGAATATTAAAGCCACATCAAGTGTAGGCTATTGTTATTTCATCTTGATCATCTGAGTAAGTGCATTTGCGACATTCTTTCTCCATAAGGTATGTACTCACTAACTGTAAGTCGCGCTGGATAAGAGCATCTGCTAAATTACTAAAATTTAAAATGATAAGGCTACTTTCCGACAGTTTGACTGTGAAGGGATTTCCCTTAGTAACTATAGTATAGCCTGCCTTAAGCTAAATCAGAAAAAAACGATGGCTGACTTGGTGGGGGGAAAAAAAGCACATCTTCGCCTGTTTGGCAGTTGTTCGGTTTCAGGCCAAATAATAAAGGTGAGCCAGCAGACCGAAGCCACTTGCAGAATATGCAAAAAGTTTATCAGGCCAAAGGATGGACAGACTACAAACCTCTGTCAACATTTACAAGTCCATCATCCTGCTGAGTTCGCTACTCTGGGGCAGAAAAGGTGAACATGCAATCGTAAAAATGGCCCAATCCTACAATGCTCAAGAAAGTGCTACTGGATATCAATAAAATAGTGTGTTTCATAAAAGTTAGGTGTTATAAAGAGCAATTTAACTTTGCATTGATTGTCCTCATCTTCCAACATAGCCTTGACGTACCTTCCTCTCGTAGATGGCGATCCAGTCCGTTGTGGCGAACCACTTGTGTCCCTTGATGTCGTTGACGCCGTTCTTCAGGTTGCCGTAGCGTTTGGTCAGGTCCACCTGCAGCAGGTTCCTCAGCAGGTCCTTCAGGTCAGAGCTGAAGTGGGATGGGAAGCGGACCTACAGGGGGACACATGTTAAGGTTTGTCTAAATGGTGATGTATTGACAAATGTACATTTGCTCCTCGTTAGCCCTCTAAAGCAAGTGATTGATTTAAGACGGAAGAGGCTTTCACAACAAACATAAGCCAAAAGCCAGACAAGCCTTCATTGGACAGTTAACTCCCACTGAGTTCAGCTTACTTAATGAGAACAAGACAGGTGTTCAAAATGTGTTAAACTGCAGGTGAAATGGGTTGGCCAGGTTGTAAAATGGACTTGTCCTTACCTTTCCAGACACAATCTTCTCATAGATCTGAATGGGCTGGTCAGCAAAGAAGGGAGGGTATCCAGCAGCCATCTCATATATAAGGACCCCCAGGGCCCACCAGTCCACTGCTTTGTTGTAACCCTACACAAAGCACAATGACAATGTAGTTCATAGTCACATATCTAATCCAGGGCAACAAATTATGTTCCATGTCTTCAAATGGAGTAATTTCATGTACTGTGTGTGTGTTTTTGTGTGTGTGTGAGGACTCCCACCTTGCTGAGGATGATCTCGGGTGCCAGGTACTCTGGAGTTCCACACAACGTCCAGGTTCTGCCTTTTACCCTCTTTGCGAATCCAAAGTCGGTCACCTGACCATCAAGAACATGTACAGTCAGTAAAGCAACATAGCAGAGAAAATATAACCCAACACTACAGTACAGTCCACAGGGAGTGATGTGTCACGCACAGTGCTCGAGTTGGGTCTGTGCTCACCGGTATACAGTACTGGCACCTCAAATGTTCTACTGCTCGAATACCAGCATCTCTTATGAAATAGTGGCTCTAAAATTTGAACAGTGGTGCTGTAAAATAAAAATGATCCACTTCAAGCACCGGTCCCACATACCTGGATGTAGCCGTGGTGATCGATTAGAAGGTTCTCAGGCTTCAGATCTCTGTAGATAAGGTCAAGTGAATGGAGGTACTCAAACGTCAGTACTATCTGGGCTGCATAAAACCGTGCGTGTGGTTCACTGTGATGGAAGAAAAGACAGAAGAACCCGTTTAACTGATGATATAATGGCAGAAAATGAAGAGTTTTAATTAACGACCAACTACATAAGCACTGAAATAAACAAAGTATAGGTTACAAAATTATCAAAAATATAAATTTTCAATCAACAATCATCTATAAACAATCTGGAATCAACCTTGTTTTGTATTGAGGCACAGAAAGTTCAGCAGACAGACACTCACCTGAACCTTCCGATTCGTCTTAGATGTGAGAACATCTCTCCTCCTGGAACGTACTCCATCACCATGTACAAATTGGAGTTGTCCTGTGGAGGGACACAAACAGATGTAAACAAATCCATACAGATACTGAGATGATAATAACTGAATAGCCTAATAAAGAGGCCAGATCTCAATGGCCAGATTGAAAAACACTATAAGCCTTTTTTTGTGTGAACTGTACCTTGAAGGCATAGTCAAGTCTGACGAGGAAGGGAAAAGACACAGCCTGCAATATTCTCTTCTCGTTTAGCGTGTGTTCTATTTGCTTGAGTTTCACCACCTAATAGACAAAGAAGTGATCATCAGACAACTGTCTTGACCGACAAATTACATTTTTGTTTACTGTTAGTGATGGCATGACAAAACAGTACAGAGGTTGGGGGAGGGGGGCAGCTTTTAAAATGTCAGTAATTAAAAGAGAAATGATATAATAATAATCCAGACACTCACAGGTCAGATCATATGTGTGCTAGTGATGGGAGGAGCCAGGCAGACATTACACTACACAATGATACAGTACTTATGTTATGCTACCATATAACATCTACAGTGTTTTATATCATTGTTGCCCCCTTTTATTTTTATTTTAAAGGGAGTGGAATTGCACGCTATCTTTTAGTATATTTTGAATGCTTCATTTAGACAGGTGAAAACTGATGGGATGGGAGTATGGAGAGAGACCACAGGAGGTTGGTGGTACCTTAATTGGGGAGGACGGGCGTGTGATAATGGCTAGAGCGGAATAGTATCAGATACATCAAACACATGGTTTGATGCCATTCTATTCGCTCCGTTCCAGCCATTATTATGAGCTGTCCTCCCCTCTGCAGCCTCCACTGAGGGAGACATAGGTGGAAGGGGGGAGACAGAGATTGAACCCTGGTTTTCATTAGGGATGCATACATGTGCTTGCTGCCGGGAATGTTACCCACTCGACCACGGCTTTGCACTTGTTGCCCCCTTTTATCCCCTAAAATAGCATCTCTTCATCCTCTTCCCGTAGCAAGGTGATAAATTGCCAAGTCTGCGCAAATATACATGAGTTACCCATCCTGCAATATGTTACAAAAGGCCAGCTATTTTCCACTGGGCACCCACCTTTTGTTTGTCCAGTATTTTCATGGCGAAGAACTGCTCTGTTCCTTTATGTTTGACCAGCATGACTCTTCCGAATGAGCCTGTACCCAGGGTCTTTAGCCTGTCAAAGTCATCTAGGCCCGTCGTGCTCTGGAATGGGTAACACAAATCATAGGAAGTGGATTAGGCCTACCTAATGGATAGACCACAGCAGCAGTCCAAGGCTTTTACTCAGTTCAACTTAGATATTCTTCACATCCACTCTCAAAACACATTGGTGAAGGACCTTGGACCTTCTCCCCCAATACGGTTGAGAAGGCCAAGAGATAGAATGTGAGGAATAGCAGAAAAAGTAAATGAGAAAGAGTCCCCAAACCCTGGATTTGTAGCTCCAGGCAAGGCCTCTGAGCACTGAAAACATCTCACCTGTGGTGGACATTCCCATTTCCGTAAGAAGTCTTCTTTGGCTTTGGCTAGAAACTCTTTCACTGTATGGAAGAAAGGTAGAAACACAGGCACAATTAGCCCACCGGAAGGAATTGTCGGTCAATGCATAATGATTGATTCCTATTTAATGACTTTGGATTGCATGGAGCGGGCAACAAAGTACAAAGGAAATCTTAATGGAACCTTATGTGGGAATTCTAGAACAGTGCTGGGGATCAATAGTGACAAAATCAGTATGAAGTGGGACTTAATGGCGACAAAGACAGGTAAGGTCTAACTAACCAAATGCCCATCTGCATTGAACATCCACAAAATACATGTACGGAGTAAAGGGAAACGCAACAACAAAACAGTTCTGTTTCTAATGATACAAAAAACACACACACACCAACCAAGACAGGCAGTCTAAGTAAGAAGTGATGCCAAGAGCACTATGTCATGTTTCTCTTTTTTAAATGGAGAGGGGGATGTAAGAATTCACTAAGACAGGAGGAGAGACTGGTCTCTCATGAAGCATGAAGAGCTCTTGAGCATCACTTTCTTTCTGCACTGACTGTGCATTAGGGCCTAATACTGTTCAGGGAAAGGCTTTGACACTCGCAGCATTGTTTTTGACGAGCAAGGACAAACCAACATACATGGAAAAACATAGCAGATATCCAGAATGACAGAATGCAGATGACAAAAACATACAGGTTTAGGTAATGGTTTTGGCAGAACATAGATCGAAGCATATAGTGAACCTCTACTACAAGCCAAGATTGGGTTCATTTACAATAGAATCAATGCATGCAAGGTTCAGAACTTCGGACTTCTGTCATTTTGGGCATCTAGTGGAAGAATGGGCATACCAAAAGTCTCTATAGATCACCCAAGGATTTGCAGGAACAATCACCCACATGGATGGGATGATGTGGAAGAAAGACAGAGAGAGATAGATTTATGTACTAACAAGTATATCAGATCAACAAACATGGACCATATGCAGTGAAGAACAACAGAAGTTGACAGCGAAGGAAAGAGACAGTAAGAGAGAGAGTTGTCATTCTAATCCTGTGATTTAGTTTGACACAGAAAAACACAAGACTGTAATAAGAAAGGTTATTAAACGGACTCCTGTGGGTATGAAAAAGTCACAACATACATGACAAAATTACGTGACTAGGATCGTATGGAAAATTCTGTACAAATACAAAGATCTACTGTAGTACACAGAATGCTTTAATCAATGTGAAGTTATTTTTATATAGGCTACTCTGTGTGTTGAACCCCTAAATATCCCACATTACCCTGGCCTGACAAGTAGACTATACTGTATGGCCTGAACAATACCAGTATCACAATATTTTTTCCATGGCAAAAATGAAAACCCAAAGCAGACCAAACTCTTTGGTACTTAAAAAACCTGCTGTATGTAAAAGATTGTGTGCTACAGCTTGGAAAATAAACACAGTGGGGAGAACAAGTATTTGATAACCTGCAAAATCGGCAGTGTTTCCTACTTACAAAGCATGTAGAGGTCTGTAATTTTTATCATAGGTACACTTCAACTGTGAGAGACGGAATCTAAAACAAAAATCCAGAAAATCACATTGTATGATTTTTAAGTAATTAATTTGCATTTTATTGCAAGACATAAGTATTTGATCACCTACCAACCAGTAAGAATTTCGGTTCTCACAGACCTGTTAGTTTTTCTTTAAGAAGCCCTCCTGTTCTCCACTCATTACCTGTATTAACTGCACCTGTTTGAACTCGTTACCTGTATAAAAGACACCTGTCCACACACTCAAAACAGACTCCAACCTCTCCACAATGGCCAAGACCAGAGAGCTGTGTAAGGACAATAGGCATAAAATTGTAGACCTGCACAAGGCTGGGATGGGCTATAGGACAATAGGCAAGCAGCTTGGTGAGAAGACAACTTTTGGCGCAATTATTAGAAAATGGAAGAAGTTCAAGATGATGGTCAATCACCCTCGGTCTGGGGCTCCATGCAAGATCTCACCTCGTGGGGCATCAATGATCATGAGGAAGGTGAGGGATCAGCCCAGAACTACACGGCAGGACCTGGTCAATGACCTGAAGAGAGCTGGGACCACAGTCTCAAAGAAAACCATTAGTAACACACTACGCCGTCATGGATTAAAATCCTGCAGCGCACGCAAGGTCCACCTGCTCAAGCCAGCGCATGCCCAGGCCCGTCTGAAGTTTGCCAATGACCATCTGGATGATCCAGAGGAGGAATGGGAGAAGGTCATGTGGTCTGATGAGACAAAAATAGAGCTTTTTGGTCTAAACTCCACTCGCCGTGTTTGGAGGAAGAAGAAGGATGAGTACAACCCCAAGAACACCGTCCCAACCGTGAAGCATGGAGGTGGAAACATCATTCTTTGGGGATGCTTTTCTGCAAAGGGGACAGGACGAGTGCACCGTATTGAGGGGAGGATGGATGGGGCCATGTATCGCGAGATCTTGGCCAACAACCTCCTTCCCTCAGTAAGAGCATTGAAGATGGGTCGAAGCTGGGTCTTCCAGCATGACAACGACCCGAAACACACAGCCAGGGCAACTAAGGAGTGGCTCTGTAAGAAGCATCTCAAGGTCCTGGAGTGGCCTAGCCAGTCTCCAGACCTGAACCCAATAGAAAATCTTTGGAGGGAGCTGTAAGTCTGTATTGCCCAGCGACAGCCCCGAAACCTGAAGGATCTGGAGAAGGTCTGTATGGAGGAGTGGGCCAAAATCCCTGCTGCAGTGTGTGCAAACCTGGTCAAGATCTACAGGAAACGTATGATCTCTGTAATTGCAAACAAAGGTTTCTGTACCAAATATTAAGTTCTGCTTTTCTGATGTATCAAATACTTATGTCATGCAATAAAATGCAAATTAATTACTTAAAAATCATACAATGTGATTTTCTAGATTTTTGTTTTAGATTCCATCTCTCACAGTTGAAGTGTACCTATGATAAAAATTACAGACCTCTACATGCTTTGTAAGTAGGAAAACCTGCAAAATCGGCAGTGTATCAAATACTTGTTCTCCCCACTGTCCATGTGATTCTGGATGACAACATAAGTATGTTAATTTCCAACATTAGGGCTGTTTCCCTAAAGAAGTACATCCACTTCATGTTTTGTTTCCTTGCCACGATGCTACGGAGTATCGCGATACTGGTATCATCCCTGCCCTACTGTATTGTATGACATTCAAGAAGACAATATACGACCACGTAGCTAATGTAAATGTTTACATTTTTGACAAGGCACCAGAGCTGGTTATGGTTTACTGTACAGAATGTGAATCCAACCTAGGCTAATGTAACGGTTATGTTTCCACTTACCACTGCAGAAATGTGTATTTAATGTTTATGTATTCTAACCGGTTGGTTCAAGTCAGATGTCAATAAGGTGTAATGTCATTGGCTAGGCTTGCAGATAGGGGGAGATCGCGAACGTAAATTCTTCCCAGTCTGATAATTCATGCAAGAGGTAGGTCACGTTGTGAAATAATGTATTCTATTTACGAATTTACAATTTGTATGGGTTCACTATGTACATTTCCTGATGTATATATACACACACACACACACACACACATGTACAGTACCCGTTAGATATTGGGGGCTTCCAGTGATGTGCTTTTGTATGCATGTTATTGCTGTACAAGTGATTTAGCTAGCATGTTATAAAATGTAATGGTCGCATTAGCTCCCAGCTAATACACAGTTGTTTCCATGCTAAAATCTGCAGCCATCAACATCATCAAGCTATGCACATCTGATGTGCTGTCCTTTGTCTATTGTCACAGGAATAAACAACAATCAACTGGGATCGTTGTCTAGAAATTATTTATTTATTTATTACACAACACAAGAGTTAAGAAGTACGATAAAATCTGTATTTATTTATTTTTACCCCTTTTTCTCCCCAATTTCGTGATATCCAAATTGGTAGTTACAGTCTTGTCCCATCGCTTCAACTCCCGTACGGACTCAGGAGAGGCGAAGGTCGAGAGCCTCTTGACACACTGCTCGCTTAACCCGGAAACCAGCTGCACCAACGTGTCGGAGGAAACTGGCGACCGAAGTCAGCGTGCATGTGCCAGGCCCGCCACAAGGAGTCGCTAGAGCGTGAAGGGACAAAGATATCCCAGCCGGCCAAACCCTCCCCTAACCCGGACGGCGCTGGGCCAATTGTGCGCCGCCTCATGGGTCTCCCGGTCGCGGCGACACAGCCTGGGATCGAAACCGGGTCTGTAGTGACTCCTCAAGCACTGCGATGCAGTGCCTTAGACCGCTGCGCCACTCGGGAGGCCCGCGATCACATCTGTTACACCAAGTCCAGTATTGTATAGTAGAACGTACACCTGAGTACAGTAGTACAGAACAGTTTTTATAGATGAGCACCACTAAGCTAATATTTCAAGAACATGGTTGGCTAATGTAATGATTTTCCATTGAAAATGTGAGGCTAACATATTTAAAAATATGGAAGGCTGTGACATGGAACAGTGAAAACAAGCCTCAGAATTCAGTATCAGAATTAGCCTATTCAGCATGCACCTGCCAAACTGGGAGTGTTTTGACATCTCCCAAGAGCCAAGACAATGAGTCAAAGGTGCTGAGGTGGTTAGCAGGCTAGCGCAACACACACATTGGCTATTATCAGGAACCAGGTTGCTGGCTCTGTGAACAGCAACAGGCCAGACAAATCTGTAGCAGCAGCAGCAGCTCAGGGAACTGTATCAGCTTAGACAGGTTTAACACTAGAAGCTTGGGAGACTGGGGCTCATGTCATGTCAACACTAGCAGGAAAACAGACAGCACAGTGCAGGCTTTGGTTGCACTGATCAGATCAAAGAACATTGCTTGATTCCTGAAACTGGGAAGATACCAGAGGCTGGCCAGGTTCATGTGCCTCTGCCTGGTCTCTTCCAACAGTTCAATAAATCTCATATGAGCAGATTAACAGCATCATAAAGTGACAAAGCTTTTAAACAACCCAGATGCATTAAAGTGCTACCTATTATAAATATGTTTCATGTTAAAATATGACCATACAGTTTAGTCTACAAAAAGTGAAGTGGATGGAAGTCAGTCACATTTCCTGGACTCACTTGCGTGAGATTACTTTGCTGCATGCAATCCACACAAATGTAGATCTGTACACAAACCAATGTCTCCATATTCCTGACTGTATAGGCCTTCATGGGGAAACATTTAAGTTTTATCACAGCATGCTGTGCATTGATTAACAGCATACGTACGTCATAAGCGTACCATTACCAATTAATACAATCCCAGGGCTAGTTGCGTCAAAGCTTGTAATACCCCTTATCCTCTGACGAAGGTCTGATGACAAGCCCTTCCAGTCAATGACAAACTGTGCTGTGTATGTGTGTATCTGTGTCTGTGTGGACCTTCACATCACTAAGATTAAACAAAGACAAAAAATACTTGTGAGATAAATCACTTGGGGAGGTTGTATTACGGGCCTGGTTTTATGAATGGGAAGAGGGCATTTGTCATTTCTTCACCATATTTGGTCACTGTTTAGCTGTGCGCAAGGGGGTAGAGGGAAAGCTGTATATATGTAGCACCTCAAGACTGAGATGTGGAGGTAGAGGCAGAGCCTGATCACTGAAAACAACTACTTATCCTCAAACTACTTATCCTTAGTGTGGTTAATCTAACATGTAATAAATAAATAAAAAGTATACCGTTTATATTTGCAGCATTGGAGTGCAGTGAAATTCTGGTTGCTAATAAATCATCTCTTTACTTTAGCTAGTAAGATTACAAATTAGCTAAAACAGCTCTCTGGAACCTACAAATGCAATAGCAAAACAACAGGCCTTCATAACTACTCAATAAGAACGTGAGACCGCCATCCGTCAAATGGTCAAGACTTTAGCTGACTGGCTATAAAGCTAACGTTACTGCTACAGTAGCTGGCATTAAACATTACTCTGGCTTGGTGATGTCTCACGGGCCTGGTGGTGGCTAACGTTAGCTAACGCTGACATGAAACTAGCTCTCATTGACCTTACCTAGGTAGCTCCTGACAGCAGAATGGCATTCAATACAACTCGATAGCTAGCTATCTACCTAGCTAGCAACCTATTCTGTCTAGATACCAATATAGAGGCTATGGTTAGGCCTTTTCCCAGCTAATCCCCCGGTATCGTTAGGTAGCTACAATCTTATCTTGCTTGATAATTGCGTTTTGGTTGCCCGGTAATAACTATATAGCTAGTTAGCAACATTGTTGTTACATAGTTCACATTACCCATGTCTAGATAACGTTAGCGAACTAGTTCGTTGGTTGCTAACTAACAGTAGCCATCCAAGTGAGTCCCTGCCCCGAAAAAGGTTGCCACTGACAACATAATAGAGAACGGGCTAAAAACGTCCCACACTAGCTAACTTACTAACTAGCTATAATGTTAGCAGCTAGATAGGCATCTGGATCAGGTTGTAACAATTTAGCCACATAGTTACTAAACCATCTTTGATTTAGCTACACATTCATTTGTCGCTAGCTAGCTACCTAGGATTAATTCACAAACTAATTACTATACCCTGCATCGCAAAATGTGTAGGGGAGGGTGTAATTAATGTAAATGTGCACAACATCAGGGATAAGTGAGCTTGTGCACACTCCCGATTGTCAAAAAACTGTTCTCCATAAAATATTGCAAATGTCAACATTACATTAGCAAATGTTAGCATGCTAACGTTAGCAGTATTGATAATGCTCAGCGACCATCCCAACTCACCGCTCTCAAGCTCGTTGCCTTTCTTGGCAGTAGCAGTGTTCCCCATCGTATTGGAAGACACGGTGATCGCTCAAAATGCGGGAGATCGTGGTAACGTTAGCTAGCTACACTGTTGAGTGGTGGTCCCCTCGTATTCGTCGTAGCTAGCTACAATCGTTATTTTGGATCTATATAGCTAGAGATAATGTTACAGCCCAAATCCCTGTACACAACCCCCCTTTAGATATTACCCTTCCTAGCTCTTCTCTATCTCGCTGACATGCAGCTAGCGGTCACTGCTCTCACTTCTCCCCCAAAGCATTCGTTGTTGATGGCTTGGTCAAAGACGTTCTGTGTGAAGAGATATCGCACTCAATCTTCTTCTTCTTCTTCTTCTTCTTCTTCTTCTTCGATGAGGTTTAACGGCGGTTGGCATCCAATTTGTTGCATTACCGCAACCTACCAAACTGGAATACAACTCCCTTATATTTTGCTTGAAAAATAAAAATAAAAAATACTCTACCATCTAACACTACACTCACAAATTCAAAAATATTATTAATAATTAACACCACCCTACTCCACTATTTAAATATATTCATTCCTACCTCTTGCCCTCAACCTGAAATGATGGGACATCACCACTTAACACTCTCTGCAACTCTTCCGATGTCAAGTCTCGCCCACCCAAATACCTCTCTGCAGCTGCCACCACAACCTCAATTTTCTTCGACTTACGCTCCATCCCTGCAGTACAATTAATAACCATTGCTATAAATGCTAAAAATCCCATTTTACTGAAACATACACTACCGTCAAAAGTTTGGGGTCACTTAGAAATGTCCTTGTTTTTGAAAGAAAAGCAATTTTTTTGTCTATTAAAATAACATCAAATTGATCAGAAATACAGTGTAGACATTGTTAATGTTGTAAATGGCTATTGTAGCTGGAAACTGCTGATTTTTTATGGAATATCTACATAGGCGTACAGAGGCCCATTATCAGCAACCATCAGTCCTGTGTTCCAATGGCACGTTATGTTTGCTAATCCAAGTTTATCATTTTAAAAGGCTAATTGATCATTAGAAAACCCTTCTGCAATTATGTTAGCACAGCTGAAAACTGTTGTGCTGATTAAAGAAGCAATAAAACGGGCCTTTTTTTATTAATTTTTTTATTAATTTTACCTTTATTTAACTAGGCAAGTCAGTTAAGAACAAATTCTTATTTACAATGACGGCCTACACCGGCCAAACCTGGACGACGCTGGGCCAATTGTGCGCCGCCCTATAGGACTCCCAATCACGGCCGGTTGTGATACAGCCTGGAATCGAACCAGGGGGTCTGCCTTCTTGAGACTAGTTGAGTATCTGGAGCATCAGCAATTGTGGGTTCGATTACAGGCTCAAAATGGGCAGAAACAAATAACTTTCTTCTGAAACCCGTCAGTCTATTCTTGTTCTGAGAAATTAAGGCTATTCCATGCGAGAAATTGCCAAGAAACTGAAGATCTCGTACAACGCTGTGTACTACTCCCTTCACAGAACAGCGCAAACTGGCTCTAACCAGAATAGAAAGAGGAGTGGGAGGCCCCGATGCACAACTGAGCAAGAGGACAAATACATTAGAGTGTCTAGTTTGAGAAACAGACTCCTCACAAGTCCTCAACTGGCAGCTTCATTAAATAGTACCCGCAAAACACCAGTCTCAACGTCAACAGTGAAGAGGCGACTCCGGGATGCTGACCTTCTAGGCAGAGTTGCAAAGAAAAAGCCATATCTCAGAAAAGTCTAAGATGGGCAGTCTGAGGTATGGCTTTTTCTTTGCAACTGCCTAGAAGGTCAGCATCCCGGAGTCGCCTCTTCACTGTTGACGTTGAGACTGGTGTTTTGCGGGTACTATTTAATGAAGCTGCCATATCACTTGTTGGCCTATCCCTCTGTATTGGTACATATCTACTACTCTCACCACTCCTCCCCCTTGACCCATCTTCCTCTACTTTCTTCACTGCCTCAGGATATGACAACTTCTTCACTACTCTTACCCTGGAAACCTCAACCTGCCTTACAATATTAATGGTGCATTACTGCCACCAACTGGACTGGAGTATAAATCCATTACACGTCATACAAAAAAGGGAAAATGAAAAAATAAATGACCCTGCCAACTTACCCTACACTCATTAAAAACCCACCACCCCATTCCACTATTTAGACCCTATCTGATCCTACACCAGGCCTACGGCCTGGGAGGACGGGACACTACCATTCAACACACCCTGTAACTCCTCTGCAGTAAAATCTCGTAAAACCAAGTACTTCTCTGCAGCTGCCACCACAACACCTATTTTCTGTTATTTACGTTTCATTCCTGCGATACAGTTGATAACCATGGAAATGAACGCTAAAAAGCCAACCTTACTGAAGCACATTTCATTCGTAAGCCTATCACTCTTTACTTGCAAGATTCTACTACTCATTGGTAGCCTCATAGGATCCCTCACCCTTGATCCATCTTCCTCTACTTTCTTCATTGTCTCAGCATACGATACCTTCTGTACAACTCTGACCCTGGCAACTTCAACCTGTCTCTCTCGCATCGGACACTTCTGATCCCCAGCACCATGGGCACCCCTACCCCCCAACACATACCGCTTCTTTCACCAATACTACATATTCCTTTCTCCCATTACCTCCTGTACACTTCTCACATCTCTCTCCTACACAGCATGGCCATCAGGCTCCCTCTTGAGTCATGTGTGTCTTAATTATTTTATCAAAGGTGCACTTAAAGCATCAGACAAGCTCAGTGCATATAGTTGATATTATTCAAACACATAGGTTGTGTCTATCTATGGAAAAATACACGTTTAAAAATGTAGACCAATTGATTGGTCGAAAGAACAGACGACTCTCGGTCGAACTGAATGCACCCCTGGGTGCCATCTCACTGCTGACACTAAGGTCACCAATTCAGGGTGTAGGCCTATCAAACCTCAAACCTGGTTCCCTGCCAACTGTCAGTCCAACATGTGATTACACCAAAAGTCTCAAACATTTTGACAATGTTGGTCGCTAGCTATGTGTCATACTAAAATTGTTACATCATGCTTAGCCTCAACTATAGTTTTGCTACTTAGAAAATACATTAGTGCAACACATTCGGCAGAAAATAGCTTCATTTTCATCAGATGACAACAGAAGTTCAATGCTATTTGGCTAGAAGCCACACAAACGATGCATGGCCATTATATTTCTAATGTTTATCATAGAAAGAATGTAGCCAGCCACATTTCCTAATGAGATAAGTAGCTACGCATCAGTCAGAGCACTGTCTGCTGATAGAATGTCCATTCGTGAATTCTCATCTGAGTGGAGAAGTGCAACTGAATTACAAAATGAGTGTGATGCCGAGCAGAAATTACAAAAAGAAGCATTTTAGATCTGCGTTTACCAAATGCAGCAAGATATTTCTTATGTGTTTAATATTTTTTTCTGCGCAGAATTCAAGACAGTACCAGCAAACGGTGTAGTCCCGTGTAGCTCAGTTGGTAGAGCATGGTGTTTGCAACGCCAGGGTTGTGGGTTCGTTTCCCACGGGGGACCAGTATGATTTTTTTTTAAAATATGTATGCACTCACTAACTGTAAGTCGCTCTGGATAAGAGCGTCTACTAAAATGTAAAATGTAAACATCTTCAAAGCAGTACCTATGTTAACATGACTGATATCTAGACATAGCTAACTAGCGTTAGGTATATATTCCCCCTCCAAACTGGAAGGTACGTCCCCGTGCTTCAACTACTCAGCCCCCTCACACATCTCGGCTGTGCATTCCAGTGGCTTCACGGTCGTCATCCCACTTCTGACACCAACAGTGGTGACCCGTCATTCAGAGCCCCACATTTTTTGCAAAAAAAAACACAACAAATATTTTTGGGGGGATTGCCTGTTTTGCATGTTATTTTGGCATGAATACGTGTCACATATCAGTTTGCAAACAATGTAATAAATAAATAAATATAATTTAGTTAATAAAGCCTCCATACAAACATGGTCTCTTTTTTGCTTTCTTCAGTAAGGCAGATCCAAAATGCAGGTGTTTAAGCCTAGCTCAGTGCTTTTTGTGGTGGTGGGGCAGCCAGCGGAAAAATATGGAGCGTAGGGGTTGGTAATGTTATCTAGTTGCGCCGTGATTGGCTCAGTGTTCTGTCACTCATGGGGACACTACGTCAGTGCCCAATCTAAGGGTTGAGCTAAAAAATGCAAGCCCCTTGGGTGCTGCCATAGAGTTACATTAGAAGTGCCCATCCAAGAAGGCTAAATGTCTTTGGCCACAGATAAAATGACGTCAAATCACGTTATATCTAGAGTAGCTTTGATTGGACTGATCATGTCAACATCATACTTTCAAAATCTTAGCTAGCAGTCATCATCATGAATCAAGTTGACAAGCTACTGGCAAATCCTTTTAAATCCTTGTCATATGAAGAGAAATTATAGATTTAACGTATCGGTGCTCATCAGCCATTGGACATATACATTACACAACAGGTTGGAAATCGCAAATTCAACAATGAGTGGTTTGGAAGAAATCAGTGGCTAACTGCAAGCATTGCAAAGCAATCACTAGCCTGCTAATCAGTGGAGTGGGTGTGTGGTCCCAATTCTCGGTTTAAGGTTCTCTTTTCCAAGTTTAAAATGATAAACATTCAACATTGGCCATGCTGTCAATCCAGCATGATTTCTGCCGCGCTCAAAACAACTGTTAACTCGGAACTGGGAAATCTGACTTCAGTGAGTTCAAGACAACTGGGAACTCGGGAAAAGACGAGCTCCGACTGGGAAAATAAATGTTGATCGGTCATCCAACTCGGAATTGTAAGTCGGGAACTCTGGCCTCTTTCTAGAGCTACGACCTGAAGATCACTGACGTCATCATGATTCAACCTTGTTTTTTTCAGTTCCCAGTTGTCTTGAAAGCACCATAAATCCAGAGAATGCCAGACTTTGATGACAAAGTTTGATGACAAAATTTGCCCACGATGGACCTCCACGCCACCTTCCTGTTCAAGTGAGCACAACACAACAAGGTGAGTCCAAAAATGTATTGTATGCTGCTGCATAAATGATGTAATACGCCAGGGAGATATGTATACTGTAGCTAAGAAAGTTATACTAAGTGTATGTTGTGATGTAAGCTGTTAGTAGCCCATGTGCCTCACCCTAATAATTTGGTCTATTTTCCCCTCTTAATTTCGCCTACTGTTCTGACTTGGTGGTGCACATGTAGCCTATAACCTGTTTTAGAGAAATTAATCATTGAATATTGGTAAGAGCTTTCATTGTCTGCTTATATGCCCCCTTTATTTATCCTACAGTTCTGACTTGGTGTACAGGGAGAACACTGTAAGAACGGCCCACATTTCAAAAGTGCTGAACAAATAGTTATATTGACTACGTTCGTCCTAGCTCACTCATTAATGTCTTAATCGAAATTACGGATTGCCTCTTATCCGCTTGTCGTCCCCTTATGCCATAGTTTGTACATCTCAATTGTCAGTAGAAACCACATTTGTTTAAGCAAGTCAGCCATATCAGCTACAGTTGAAGTCAGAAGTTTACATACACTTAGGTTGGAGTCATTAAAACTTGTTTTTCAACCACTCCACAAATTTCTTGTTAACAAACTATAATTTTGGCAAGTCAGTTAGGACATCTACTTCGTGCATGACACAAGTAATTTTTCCAACAATTGTTTACAGACAGATTATTTCACTTATAATTCACTGTATTACAATTCCAGTGGGTCAGAAGTTTACATACACTAAGTTGACTGTGCCTTTAAACAGCTTGGAAAATTCCAGAAAATTATGTCATGGCTTTAGAAGCTTCTGATAGGCTAATTGACATCATTTGAGTCAATTGGAAGTGTACCTGTGGATGTATTTCAAGGCCTACCTTCAAACAGTGCCTCTTTGGTTGACATCATGGGAAAATAGAAAAAAATCAGCCAAGACCTCAGAAAAAATATTGTAGACCTCCACAACTCTGGTTCGTCCTTGGGAGCAATTTCCAAACGCCTGAAGGTACCACGTTCATCTGCACAAACAATAGTACGCAAGTATAAACACCATGGGTCCACGCAGCCGTCATACTGCTCAGGAAGGAGACGCGTTCTGTCTCCTAGAGATGAACGTACTTTGGTGCAAATCAATCCCAGAACAACAGCAAAGGACCTTGTGAAGATGCTGGAGGAACAGGTACAAAAGTATCTATATCCACAGTAAAATGAGTCCTATATCGACATAACCTGAAAGGCCGCTCAGCAAGGAAGTAGCCACTGCTCCAAAACCGCCATAAAAAAGCCAGACTACAGTTTGCAACTGCACATGGGGACAAACATTGTACTTTTTGGAGAAATTCCTCTGGTCTGATGAAACAAAAATAGAACTGTTTGGCCATAATGACCATTGTTATGTTTGGAGGAAAAAGGCGGACGCTTGCAAGCCGAAGAACACCATCCCAACCGTGAAGCACGGGGATGGCAGCATCATGCTGTGGGGGTGCTTTGCTACAGGAGGGACTGGTGCACTTCACAAAATAGATGGCATCATGAGGAAGGAAAATTATGTGGATATATTGAAGCAACATCTCAAGACATCAGTCAGGAAGTTAAAGCTTGGTCACAAATGGGTCTTCCAAATGGACAATGACCCCAAGCATACTTCTAAAGTTGTGGCAAAATGGCTTAAGGACAACAAAGTCAAGGTATTGGAGTGGCCATCACAAAGCCCTGACCTCAATCCTATAGAAAATGTGTGGGCAGAACTGAAAAAAGCGTGTGTGAGCAAGGAGGCCTACAAACCTGACTCAGTTACACCAGCTCTGTCAGGAGGAATGGGCCAAAATTCACCCAACTTATCGTGGGAAGCATGTGGAAGGCTACCCGAAACGTTTGACCCAAGATAAACAATTTAAAGGCAATGCTACCAAATACTGATTGAGTGTAAACTTCTGACCCACTGGGAATGTGATTAAATAAATAAAAGCTGAAATAAATAATTCTCACTACTATTATTCTGATATTTCACATTCTTAAAATAAAGTGGTGTTCCTAACTGACCTAAAACAGGGCATTTTTACTAGGATTAAATGTCAGGAATTGTGAAAAACTGAGTTTAAATGTATTTGGCTAAGGTGTATGTAAACTTCCGACTTCAACTCTATGTAAATGAGACTTAATGAGCAGTTTTTCTGCCAGACAAGGCTCCGCTGATAGCCAGGTGTAACAGTGGTAAGGTGTTGGGACTGCTGTTGGGACTCTGCTGTTGGGACAGCTTTATTTAGGCCCTAACAGTTTGTGGGAACCGTTTGTCACCATTATAGTGCAATTAATTTATTGTTTAGTGTTGTGTTGTGTTATGTTATGTAGTGGCTTTGTTGGCATGCAACCCCCAAAAATGTTTGCCCCACCAAGATGTACATGCTAAAATCGCCAATGGACACCAATGTAGCGAATGGCAGGGCAGGGCAGCAAACACCCTACGCATCGCATCGTGGCAAGAGGGTTAACTCACTTTGTGGGAATTTTAACATGAGTATGGTCAAAAATAGCTAGCTAGTTATCTTCGGTATGATGTTCCTGGGACATCTGCTAACGTTAGCTAGGAAAAGTATATGCCGGGACAACATACCCAGGTAAAGCTTACCTGTATAAAACAATCAAGCTAGCTGGCTATCTACATCCCATGTATGAACATTTACATTTCAATCCCCATCCCATGTTACAGAAGCTAAAATTCGGTTGGATAGCCACATATGGCTCTTAGCTAATGACCGTTAACTAGCTAGCTAACAAAACCTAGCAAGCTAACCGCTAACATTAGGCCTAGCAACATTTTGAAGGAAATAGCTACATATCTGTTTCCTTGCTACTTGATATTTCTCAGTCAAGATGTTAAAAGTTCGCTAGTTATTCATCTTCAAGTTAAGCAATAAGTACATCCCTACCGTCCATAATGACAGAGGCTTGCCTCCTTCTCTTGCTACTAGCTAGCTAGCCGCCAGAAGAAAGTGCTGTGTTGTTGTTCGGATCGTTCGTCTGCTGAATACACATTAATTAGTCGGCTGTTTGGCGCCGAATGGCGCGTGCCTTTGGGCTAGTAGTAGGGAGAAAATCCTTGCGGCTCAGTTAGGAACGACAGCCAGATCTTCACGGTGTCAGGATGATAAAGTCCACAGATGACCATACTCAAACGGATGTTCAGTGTTTTGGAATTATGTTCTAATTTACCCTGATCTGTGCCTGTCTAAAATGTATCCAATTTAGGAGTCTTACAGAGACAGGGGAAGTTATAGTTTTGCAAACAGATGGACCCCATTCAATGAATTCTGTGATTTTTTAAATGAAAATACAGGTATTTTCTCCTGAACTTGTTTAGACTTATGCAATCAAGGAATGGGTCCATCAGTACCTTGTGGGCTTTAAGGACTGTATTAGTTTCTAAACCTTACTGTACTGTCTTTAGTATTATCATAAATTACCACCAGACTTAGCTTGACCCCTAGCACCTTACTTGCTGAGCTAACAATAAATACAATAAAATAACAATATATTTCTCTGAGAGACATTGGCATTTCCGTACCAGCAGATATACACAGGCCTAATTAAGACGCTTTCAATTAATGACTTGTAAAACAATGACCATAAAACACGATCAACATAAAGACTTTCATTAGGCACTGTTAAGCAGTTGTTGGGTTGGCTTTCCTCTCAATTTGGTTCAGGACACCAACAGCGAATTCTAACAAATAATCAAAGAGGCTGTCGGCTAACCTCATCTTGATGGCCAACTCCTGCTGCCAATTCTGCATCTGGAGTTGTTCACCACGCAGCTCTTGATGTTGAAAGAGACCAACAGGATATATTAGGTCCAGTGTGTTTGTGTGCGTGTGTGGTGCGTGCGTCCGTGCATGCTTACATATGTGCGTGCCTGCATGTGTGTGTGCGTATGTGTGGCAATTATGGACAATGACAACACACTTGTAAAAAGCTTACCAGAATGCGGTCCAACTTGTCCAGCTTTATCCGCTTGCGAAGATTTATCCGATTGCGAAGATCTGGCCAAACTTCCATGCTGAGTTTGCACTTGTAGGTGCGATGTCTGACCTCAGGCTTCTCCCATGGCAGTCCTTTAGGATCTCCCAGCTGAGGTCAAAAACTGCCTTTAGGATCATTAGAAACATAGGAGGATCACTCAAAATCACACAAACAATGAGCAATACCACCATTTTTTGAGCATACAATATAGCTCAGTATTTGTATTATTTATTTTATACTGTATTTTTTGCTAATCTTTATCAAGGGTACCAATAATTATGGACCCCACTGTAAATCCATATCTGATGACAAAGAGACAGAACACATAGGGACAGAACACATAGGATGAAGTATTACATTTGAACATTCTAGAGCAGTCAAAATGGTAAAATGTGTGATAGAACATGTTTTCTAACCATGACATCCTTGAATTTAAGTTGATATTTCTCACTCATATATCACTTTTTGTGATCAACTATCACCTTCTCATATTTCAATACCGAGTTCCTGTCTTTGTGACCCTTGACAACTTGATTTCAACATAAACATTGATGCCGTTCATCAGCCCATCTCTGACTGTCATTTCTTGTGATAAATGTAAGACCAGGCCATTATATAGTGGAAATGTGTGGTATACTGTAGATTTATTTCACCGCCATAGTTTCAAATACAATAGCCTATATCTCTTTCAACAATTGCATTGATATGTATTGTGTATGTAATGTTCTTATTCAATTCCTTGCACCAGTTTTGACCCATTCTAACAGTCAAAGTTCATGTGATGAAATTATGTATAATTGGCCGAATAAATAATTGATTTCCAATTCTGTGATCATGTAAACATTGGCTATATCTCACTATTTAAAAGCACAAAGTATTTGAGGCTGATTAAAGGGTCTTTCTCACAGATTGTTTCAAGCACATAATGGTTTCAAATTGACATGGCAGTACATACAATATGCAGCAGGGGGAAGCATTACTCTGTGAAGGAAATTGTTGATTCAACTTCAGAAGATGAAGCCTAGTATACAAACTTGTAAGCATTGAGCCTGTGCTTAAGGACCCCTTTTACCAGCCTCAAATATGCAGGAAACGATTTAAGGGAGAGACTCTAGATTGTTCTAGTGAGAAGTAGATAGTTATTCTAACACTAGATGCATGTACAGCTAGATCCTTCTGATAAAAAGAGAATGCATTTAAAGGTCAGGCTGACTCAGTCTTAAACAAAGACTGTGAAGAGAAATTGATATTAAATGTGAAAGTGAGTCTGTTTTCACTCTTTCATTCCCTCATCCCTCCTTTCTTTCCCCATTCCTCTCATCAACAAACAGCATGTCATGTTCATCCCAAATAACCAGCTGCTCTCCATATTGCCTTTCTTTCTTTCTTTCTTTCTTTCTTTCTTTTCTTCGTATGTTAATTGCAAAACAGAGTCGGCCCTTGCTTCAAAGGGAATGATGATTGATGTTCTCAAATGATTGAATGAAAGGCCACATATTTCCCCGGTCGCTGTTATGACTAATGTACGGTAACCCTGTCGCATACTTTTGCATTATTTATCTTGTACATTTTTACTGACCTCCAAAAAGGAATTGAGTTGGAGAGACTTCCCTTCCATGGGATATCAATTCCCTGCCTGCCTATCATTTCATTGTGGTGGTCGTATGCAGGCAGCACATGTACTGTAGGCTATGGCCAAACACCTACAGTATGTTTGTGCTTCGCCAATGTGTAGTGACTGTGCTCAACTCATGTTGAAAAAAAAATCCTCTCGTGTTTTCTATCATGGGAAAGTTATCACAGTTCTGTGAGTTAATGCGCCTAACTTTCTGGTGCAGGGTACAAAAAGTTACATTATGAAATAAATAATGAGACGGAGTGAGACTGAGGCAGCAATTTGCCATGTGGGGACTGATGTCACCTCCTCACAGTCTGTTATCACTCCCAGTCCCCCCTCCTGCTTTTCCTTCAGGCCCTAAAAGAGTCTCATCAGAGGCTGAAACAGCTGGAGCAATGGCAACAGCCTGTAAAGAGAAGCCATGTTGGGAGACTGTTGCTAAAAAAAGATTGGGGTACTTCATAAAATAAAAACACAAAGAGACAAGTCTTAGCAAATACCTGCACTAATCCAAGGTTATGAGACAGTTAGGGATAGGAGATGAGAGAAGAGATAGGGTGAAGGACAGAGGAGAGAGAGAGAGAGAGAGAGAGAGAGAGAGAGAGAGAGAGAGAGAGAGAGAGAGAGAGAGAGAGAGAGAGAGAGAGAGTTGATCTGGCAATCTCTTTATTATCAATCACCAGTTCCTATTAGGATGTTGCATGTGGTTCCAGGACATTACCCATTTCCTTCCCTGTATATCAAAGCCTGCATCCCCCATCCTCTCCTCCCTCCCTCCTCCACACTAATTCACTCCAGATGAGCACAATGGGACATTTGATTTAGTGTGCAAAGACACATGTATACAGCTGTGTCTGCCTGTTTAAAACAGCTGGTGCCGAGTCTGAAATACAACGGCAGGCAAGCCCCAATCACGTATTTGTTTATGTAATTAAGACAGAGAAAATCTGAGCCAAAGAAAGATCTTTCTCTTTTTCTCTCTCTCTCTGTTCACATCAGCTGAGGACTGATCTGATATTTCAATGTGGTATAGTTCTTGGCTTTGTTAGCAACTCATAAAGCGAGCGCTGGCAGGTAGAGTATCACGGTCTAATGCTATGCAGGTGATGTGCTGCAGAAGACATACCAATAGCAACAGTGCAGTCTTGAGCACTGTCCCCTTCGTTCCGCTGATGATGTGCTCTGGTCCCTGACAAGCTCAAATAACCTGTTGTATACGTGGAACAACTGTATTATGCATGTTTTCGATACAGTCTGTGAGAGAGAGATGCATCCTGAGAGATGCATCCTTCTTGCAGACTTTTGATACAGCCATCTCTTCTCCAATAACAGAGCATCAATTATTTTGTTAGAAAATGTATATATTACACTAAAACCAAATCCTTCTTGACTCCTTGAGTCATCAAGCCCTTAGCTTACAACAGCATAGATTGGCTATACACCTGTTCTGCTTGCCTCTGTAGCTATAGCTTAGTTACAAGTTACAACATGTTTCCTTCAGCTCCACACAGTTGTACCTTGTAATGCACTCCTCTCGTGAGTGTCGCGATCAGATCCAGTTGATTTACAGTTTAGTGCCCCCTCTTCCTCTCTGCTACCCCTTGACTGGTCTGGTCTGTCCTTGATCTGTTTGTTGTTGGTCTGTGTTTGTCTGGGAATGTTAATCTGAAAACCATGAGTTGTAGTAGGGTTTGTGTCTATTCTGTTTCACTTACTGTACCAGACCTCTTTGTCCCATTGTGGGTTATGGCTGTCTGGCTGCAGAAAGACAACTTGTGCTTCTGTTTTATGCTTCTATATACAATGAACCCTGCATGGCTGCACTGTAGTGCAGGGCTCTCCAACCTTGTTCCTGGAGAGCTACCGTCCTGTAGGTTTTTCCCTCCAACCCTAATCTAGCACACCGGATTCTAATAATTAGCTGGTTGATAAGGTGAATCAGGTTAGTTACAACTGTTGGAGTGAAAACCTACAGGAGGGTACCTGTCAAGGAACAGGTTTGGAGAGCCCTGGTCTAGTGTCTACAACATAAATGGTTGTAATTTCCCCTACACAGACTACCATGAGAGAGACAGAGCTAATGTACTTTTCAGAACAGAGGATGGCTCCAGAGTGCACAGACAGTTGAACAAGCAGCTAATTTGGGATAGATGACCAGTCTGCCTTTGAAGTGCTGCTTCAGAGTTAGAGAGCTCAGAATCTTCCCTGGTACTTACAGAACATGAAAAGTACACTGCAGGGCTTTTCGTGTCCTCAAGTCACCCACGCTTTACATTTGTGCTATTGTGGTATGTGAATAGTTTTTTGGTAGCCTAATTGATAAAAGAAAGGAAAGATTATAATAATTATGTTTCTGTAGTGCAATTTGTTTATTTTACCCAGAGAGGAGAAAATTACTTGAAGTTGGGAGTAAATAAAATCATATTTTCCTCTGAACAACTGAAATCAAATATACGGAACAAAAATATAAAGTGTAAAGTGTTGGTCCCATGTTTCATGAGCTGAAATAAAAGATCCCAGAAATGTTTCATACGCAAAAAAAAGCTTGTTTTTCTCAAAATGTTTTCACACAATTGTTTACATCCCTGTTAGTGAGCAATTCTCCTTTGCTAAAATAATCCATCCACCTGACAGGTGTGGCATATCAAGAAGCTGATTAAACAGCATGATCATTACACAGGTGCACCTTGTGCTGTGGACAATAAAACGCCAGTCTAAAATGTGCAGTTTTGTCACACAACACAATAACACAGATATCTCAAGTTTTGAGGGAGCGTGCAATTGGCATGCTGACTGCAGGAATGTCCACCAGAGCTTTTGCCAGAGAATTGAATGTCCATTTCTCTACCATAAGCCGCCTCCAACATTGTTTTCGAGAATTTGGCAGTACGTCCAACCGGCCTCACAACCGCAGACCACGTGTAACCACGCCAGCCCAGGACCTCCACATCCGGATTCTTCACCTGTGGGATCGTCTGAGACCAGCCACCAGAGAGCTGATGAAACTGAGGAGTATTTCTGTCTGTAATAATTCCCTTTTGTGGGAAAAAACTCATTGTGATTGGCTGGGCCTGGCTCCCCAGTGGGTGGGCCTGGCTCCAATGTAGGTGGGCCTATGCCCTTCCAAGCCCACCCATGGATGTGCCCCTGCCCAATCATGTGAAATCCATAGATTAGCGCCTAATGAATTTATTTAAATGTCCTTATATGAACTGTATCTCAGTAAAATCTTTGAAATTGTTGCATGTTGTGTTTATGTTTTTGTTCAGTATAGTTACTGTTTACAGGAGGACATTCAAGCTTGACATTAGTGCTGAATGAACTGAACGTGGAAATGCAGAGATGCAGAGAGATCCAGTCTCAGCTACAGTGCCTTGCAAATGTATTCATCCCCTTGGCGTTTTTCCTATTTTGTTTCATTACAACCTGTAATTTAAATTGATTTTTATTTGGATTTCATGTAATGGACATACACAAAATAGTCCAAATTGGTGAAGTGAAATGAAAAAGAAAACTTCTTTCAGAAAATTATAAAAAATAAATAACGGAAAAGGGGTGCATGCATATGTATTCACCCCCTTTGCTATGAAGCCCCTAAATAAGATCTGGTGCAACCAATTACCTTCAGAAGTCACATAATTAGTTAAATAAAGTCCACCTGTGTGCAATCTAAGTGTCACATGATCTGTCACATGATCTCAGTATATATACACCTGTTCTGAAAGGCCCCAGAGTCTGCAACACTACTAAGCAAGGGGCACCACAAAGAAAGTGGCACCATGAAGACCAAGGAGCTCTCCAAACAGGTCAGGGACAAAGTTGTGGAGAAGTACAGATCAGGGTTGGGTTATAAAAAAATATCAGAAACTTTGAACATCCCACGGAGCACCATTAAATCCATTATAAAAAAATGGAAAGAATATGGCACCACAACAAACCTGCCAAGAGAGGGCCGCCCACCAAAACTCATGGACCAGGCAAGGAGGGCATTAATCAGAGAGGCAACAAAGAGACCAAAGATAACCCTGAAGGAGCTGCAAAGCTCCACAGTGGAGATTGGAGTATCTGTCCATAGGACCACTTTTAGCCGTACACTCCACAGTGCTGGGCTTTACCGAAGAGTTGGCAGAAAAAAAGCCATTGCTTAAAGAAAAAAATAAGCAAACACATTTGGTGTTCGCCAAAAGGCATGTGGGAGACTCCCCAAACATATGGATGAAGGTACTCTGGTCAAATGAGACTAAAATTTAGATTTTTGGCCATCAAGGAAAACGCTATGTCTGCCGCAAACCCAACACCTCTCATCACCCAGAGAACACCATCCCCACAGTGACGCATGGTGGTGGCAGCATCATGCTGTGGGGATGTTTTTCATCGGCAGGGACTGGGAAACTGGTCAGAATTGAAGGAATAATGGATGGCGCTAAATACAGGGAAATTCTTGAGGGAAACCTGTTTCAGTCTTCCAGAGATTTGAGACTGGGATGGAGGTTCACCTTCCAGCAGGACAATGACCCTAAGCATACTGCTAAAGCAACACTCGATTGGTTTAAGGGGAAACATTTAAATGTCTTGGAATGGCCTAGTCAAAGCCCAGACCTCAATCCAATTGAGAATCTGTGGTATGACTTAAAGATTGCTGCACACCAGCGGAACCCATCCAACTTGAAGGAGCTGGAGAAGTTTTGCATTGAAGAATGGGCAAAAATCCCAGTGGCTAGATGTGCAAAGCTTATAGAGACTTGCAGCTGTAATTGCTGCAAAAGGTGGCTCTACAAAGTATTGACTTTGGGGGGGGGTGAATAGTTATGCATGCTCAAGTTCTGTTTTTTTGTCTTATTTCTTGTTTGTTTCACAAGAAAAAAGATTTTGCATCTTCAAAGTGGTAGGCATGTCGTGTAAATCAAATGATACAAACCCCCCAAAAAACATTTTCATTCCAGGTTGTAAGGCAACAAAATAGGAAAAATGCCAAGGGGGGTGAATACTAGCCTACGCTAGTAGGCTACTGCCATATTTTGTAGACAGAGCAAAGATTATGGGAGGATAACACTGCATGCATACAACATGAGACAAATAAAGCCAGAATGAGAGCTCCAGCCCCAGTAAGTTCCTATAAATGTCGGCCTCCCCTACCCCAACCATACTGACTGTTACATCACTCTCTTCAACTGTTTCCATACCCAAATGTTCCACTTCTTGGAGAGAGGCTCACACACTATTGGAGGCCCCCTTTGCACGAAGACTGGACATTAGACAGTGAGTGGCTCGGACGTAAATCCTTCAAGGGAATGCAAACACCCCAGTAAATGCTCTGTAGTTAATATTAAACCCGAACGCCTGTGTCATAAAGCCTATGTAATGCTATTATAGCTATGACATGACACCGGTCATAACCATTTATGATAGGATATATATTATGACAAATGGCTTGTCATTACTCATGCAGGGGGTTGAGATAAAAACTAAGCGAGGAAGTCGGTTCACGGGGCGACTCTGACAAGAAGTTCAGCTGAAGAAGTGTTACCCTGAGACCCATCAGGAGCTGGCTAATGACTCACTCACCTCCTGTTGTCCATTGAGTCATCCATAATTCCATTCTTGAGTTCCAGATTTTCTCTCAACATGTTTTTAGCCCAAGTGGTGTCAAAGTAATCTAGCAGAAGGGGCCATCTGAAGCCAAATGAAGGCAAATCTCTTATACATCTGTGTAGATACATGCTCATAGTGAAGCAATTTATTTTCCTAAAGAACATTAACTGTCAATCGGCAGTTATGTGAATTATTTCCCTCCAAACATATTTTCCCTACTAAACCAAGGCTAGTGTTGAGATGTGTTGTGTGGGCGAGATTGGATCAGATGGTGTGCCTGAGGCTTTTATGACTAACAGGCCAAATGTTCGACACCACCGTGTCAGGCCTTTCACCTCATTGACCATAATGTGAAGGGCAGGTACAGTAGCATAACTAGTCCCTAGGTGTGGTCACAACCTCCTCCTTCTTCCTGAGAGGACCAGATCAAAGCAGGACTGTCCATGACACAGTCACAGTGTTGCCTTCCCTGCCTGGACCTCTGGACATACTGCGGCAGAACAAACATGTGTGATTTCTCTTGGCGAGGGAGTCAGTAACGCTAATGATTGGGCTCAAACCCTCCGTGACCTGCCAGCGCTTGTCACTTCCCCCTACAGACAGCCACTCTCCAAGCACTTAAATCTGTGGAGAGAGTGAGGGTGAGCTTCCTCAGGGAAGGAATCCTCACTTTGATGATTCTACATTTTATCAAGCCTTTTGAAGCTTTTTTCTCTCTCCCTCTCTCTCGATCCCCCCCTCCTTTCTCTTTCGCAGTGGGCTCTTGCTTGGTTTGCTAAAGCATCGGTTTTGGTATGAGTCATAGCAGTTATATTAGGTCCTCAGTAGTCCCTATGGATGATTATACACATGAATATAAACCAGCGCCTTGTTATGCAGCAACTGTACAGTCCTCTATCTATGCTTACTTGCTTGCCTGCTTAAAAGGGGCTTGTGAGCAAGCATTTCACGGTAAAGTCTACACCCGTTGTATTCAGCGCATGTGACAAATCAAATTTGATTTGATTTTGGATTAGAAGATGTATGGTTTGCTGCTGGTTTTATAATTTTGCATTTATATATGAAGCTGGTGTGAAAATGGTGGTCTTCTTGTACTACATACAGTAAATGCTTCACAAATCAATGCTAAACAAAGTCATACCACTACTACTACTACTGTGCTAAGGCGAGAGGAAATGGCAGCTAGGATATGATGTCGTTGAGCAATGTGGGCTCAGTGCCGGTTCCAGGCATAAGTGACATAAGCGGTCGCTTAGGGCTCCCGACCATTGATTTTGTTAGTCATTCTTACTCATATATAAATTATTAACATGGCAAAAGTAATTACAAAATGTGTAGAATTGCAGGAAATTAGTTTTAAAACTGCAGAAATCTATATCCACCCTATGGCTAAATGGGTAGAATTGCAAGAAATTAGCTGTAAAACTGAGAAAGAAATCTCTACCCCATGGCAAAATGAGCAGAATTGCATGACATTTTTTATAAAATTGCAACGCTTTCTCTCCGCCCCATTGAAAGATGTGTAGAATTGCAGAAAACATGCTTTAACAGTCCAATGCAGTCGTCTTTTATCTCCATATCAAATCATTTCTGGGTAAGAATTAAGTACCTTACAGTGATTGTTTTCATTTTAAATTGTCAAAAAGAAACCAAAATAGCTTTTTTAGCAAAGAGCAATTTAGCAATAGGACTGTCTGGGAGTGGTCTGAGTGGGGAGGTTAAAACTGAAAATTAGAGGTTTGGAACTCTTTCTTATTGGTCTATTAACTACTTTACTGCATGGTGATGTCACCATGGAAGGCCAAAACAGGCAGAATTTTCAGGCGGTCTTTTCAAACGGCTCTTGCACTAAAAGGGCATTATAATCATGTTCACAATTTCACAGTATTATTCCAACCTCAGTGTGGAAATATAAAAAACACAGGAAAATCAAGTTGACTGCACTGGGCCTTTAAAACTGCAACACGTTCTCTACTCCCCATGGCAAAATGTGTAGAATTGCAGGAAATTAACTTTAAATTTCTCTACACCGTCAACAGGTGGGCCAATAAAATGTTTTACCGTGAGTTGGGGGTCCCCCCAACTAAATCTTACTTAGGGCCCACAAAAGGCTAGAGCCGGCCCTGTGTGGGCTTACCTTGTCTTTAACAGCTGTCAACATGAATTGGAAGTATTTTCCTATTGAAAAAAAGTCACAATTGTCTTTCACTTTCTCTCTCTGGGTTATTGTTTCCTTCTGTCTGTCAATGCCATTGTTCCAATCATGGTCACCTCACCTGTAGTTAGTCATTTCATAATCTTTTACAGCTGTAATTGTCATTTGACCATACTGCTGTTCCACTGTTTGTGTCTCCTCAACACATCTCTGCATACATACTACATTGGTGCCAGTGCTGCTGAATGTGGTGGTGTAGTCCAAGCAAATAAAACGACCACTGCCTCAGCCTCTACTCTTCATATCTGTCCATTGTGATCATCTCACATTCCCCTGCCTAATGTCTCACTAAACAAGATGTGACTGTGGATTGAACATTCAAACCACTCAGATTATCAGTTTTAAATGGTTAGAATGTTTTACTGTGTTTTTTCCCCTTTAGTAATGAAGTCCAGGGAGCACATTAATGCAAAGATGTAAAAAGTCCCAAGTTTTGTAGAGATCACAAAACAGTACTTGATCACAACATAAAAGTTGTCGAGATAAACTCTATAAAGAGGAGTGGATGTATTGATAATAGATTGACAGTATGGCTGAGGGCGGCAGAGCCCACGGTGGATCAGCGCATCCGTTTTTATTTTGATTAGAGATGAATCCAGGCAGAAATGGCATTGTCTGTCAGTTATAGATGGCTTCCAGTTTTGGAGACATGTAAAAGTGTGGTTGCACTACTATTTTAAATGGATTGAATGTGGAACGTTCCGTGCAAGAAAAGTTAACATTGAGGTCTGTGGTTGCAGACTACCAATAAAAGTTAATTTTAAATCTCTTTAATAGTTAAAAGGGAGTTTGGCCTGTCAATAGCAGCAGCAATGCAGTCAAACAGTTAAGTAGTACAGAAAAATAAAAGGAGTAAAACAGGTGAAGTGAATCACATCTTGTGGGTTTCTAAATACTCTAACATTTCATGAAGGCTACAGTCTATTTGTCATTTCAGCCACAAATGGTGGGCAAAATGTTGTGGTGGTGAAGGACCACGCAGCCATTCATCCAGTTATAAAAATCATCTCACTGATTAGACATACTGTAACATGTGCAATTTGTTTGGAATTCCTCAGTTTGCCATTGTTTGCCTTGTATTGCTGGAGCTTTGATAAGCAGGCCCAGGCCTTTATGTCAAAAACCACAGTTCTTTCAATCCCAATAACACAGGCAGAAGGCAGACAGTCTCTGCAGTTCTTTAAAGCTCTCTAAAAATCAAATAAAAGGGTTTACAGGATAAAAGCAACACAGAACAAAACACAAGTACAGGCCCGGGCACACTCACATACACACTAGAGTCCATAGCATGGAGCTTTCGTCGCTTAGGCGTTGGCATCATGGAGTTCCAATGCGGTAGACGTGGCCTCAGCAGTCTGGTCATAGCAGGCCACATCTGGAGAGGGTGGAGAAAGCGCCATCAGTAACGTCATCATTGGTACGCACTCACACGTCATTCGACTCTTCAGCCCATGCAGGGTCACACTTCTACACACCATTCTTCAGTATACTCTGTTCGTCTGCACACACTTGAAACATGTCCAAATCCTTTACAATTCTTACACTGCAATGGTTTGGGGACAAAAGCTCTTACGGTGTATCAAGATTCATATGTGTAAGTATTTGTTCTTTATCAAAAAACAACAGGACCGACAGACTTTCTTATTTTTCTCCATTCACCCAGCGGGTCAGACACCGGGCACCAACTACACCAGGAATTCTCTTCAGGTATTTAACCTGAACATCCGTCATCACCCCTGAAATGACTCCTTTGATGGTGCTCTACTCCAAAGTTCAAAACTTCTGTTGTCCAGATTCTTTTGAGGTCCACTGCAATCTTCCTCTGCTCTTCAGAAATACAATTAATCAAAATAAGACCGCTCCTGCTCACTTTGAAAGGACCAACGATGGTCACCGACTTGATAAAAGTGATACACTCGAACGTGCCCAAACATTCAAAAGGAGGTTAACCAATTCAAAGTAAAGTCACTCAAATAAGTAAATAAGAAATAACCAAAACACAGCACATGATAGGATAAATATTTAAAGCACTTCTAGATTAATACATTCAAAATAAAGCACACATGAGGGAATAAAGATAAATGGCTATATCAGTGTTTCTCAAACTCGGTCCTGGGAACCCCAAGGGGTGCACGTTTTGGTTGTTGCCCTAGCACTGTACAGCTGATTCAGCTAATCAAAGCTTGATGATGAGTTAATTATTTGAATCAGCTGTGTAGTGCTAGGGCAATAAAACGAAACGTGTACCCCTTGGACCGAGTTTGGGAAACTCTGGACTAAATAGAGCCATAGGCACAAGTGGTAAATACACTACCAGGGCTCTCCAACCCTGTCCCTGGAGAGCTACCCTCCTGTAGGTTTTCATTTCAACCCCAGTTGTAACTAACCTGATTCAGCTTATCAACAAGCTAATTATTAGAATCAGGTGCGCTAGATTAGGGTTTGAGAGAACACCTACAGGATGATAGCTCTCCAGGAACAGGGTTGCAGAGCCCTGTACTAGACTAGCACATGGCTACTTACAACAGATGTGCTCAGTATAATCAAAGGTCTTAGATCAGTGTTTCTCAATCGGTCCTGGGGACCCCAAGTGGTGCAAGTTTTGGTTGTTGCCCTAGCACTACACAGCTGATTCAAATAATCAAAGCTTGATGATGAGTTGGTTATTTAAATCAGCTGTGTAGTGCTAGGGCAAAAACCAAAACGCATCCCAAGACGAAACGCTGTCTTAGATCTTTGTAGAGTCTTACTGCCTTTGGTCCACTATGACACTGCTGTCAATTTATCATCAATACGTCCACTCCTATTTATAGAGTTGATCTCAACAAAATGTCATGATCACTAGAAAGTTATCTTGCGATCTCGTCATAGAAACTTTTGTTATGTTGTGATCATGAGATAAATAAGTTGTGAGATAATATTTTTGTATTGATATGTCCTATCTGAACTTCCAAACTTTATTTGTGTAGCTGTGTTTGACAAAGAAAACACTGGTAACATGATAGTGTATGCAAACGTTTACATAATGGCTGACTGGCTGTGTCCCTTGTACATTCATTATTTTAGTCTCAGCACATTCCAGGAGTGTTTTCAATCCCTCTCTTTCTCTCTGAAAAGTCTTAAGATCCATCTCCAATGGACACCAGAGACCATGACAGTAAGCGTCTACTGTCTCCGGCTTTTCGTTTTATTGAACCTCTGCCTCCTGTGCCTCCTGTGTCCCAATTTATCATTTTTTGTCCACATGGCTCTGCCTTTACCCATTGTAATTAAGAGAAAGTATTCAGAGACAGGAATCAGATGAAAGAGCCAGAACGACGGCACCGCTGAGACCAGCCGAGACAGAGCTCAGTTACACCCTTAATTCATATTCCTTTTGTTCCCTTTCAGGCTCACAGAGGGGTTTTAAGCAGCCTTGAGGAATGATGGGCCTAATGACAACCGAACAGGTATCGAAAATGATTGTTACCAACTGGTTATACAGAGCTAGCTTCAAAGACCCCAACCCAGGTTTTTATGTGAAATGAAACAGGTATCATTCTATAGAGGTTATATCATATCTCCTCCTGTTCCTATTGTGCCTTGAATAAGTAATGCTTGGTGTCAGTAGTGCCTTGGGTTATGAAAGACAGAACAGAACAGCATCCCACTGCTCCCTATAGAGCCTCCCCATTAGCTTGGCCCACAGAACCACCTGTGGCCTTAAAAGAACAGAAGAACCGATATTATACTGTGCTGCATTCAATAATAATGTACAGGTCATGTGTGAAGTTGTAAAGACCTACTGTAGGTACTGATAATGATGGATGCTCATTTGAATGGGAATACTGTATCTAGCTACAGTATATTGAGCAGTTGATATTTGTCCTTCCTTTCTTTTTCCCAGGCCCTGGAGTTGGATTGGTAATCCAGGTAATGACACTAGTATGAAACCCTATGTTGCACCTTTCTACACTCTCACTCAGGTTGTGTTGTGTGGGTCTTTTTTAATCTCTGTTTTAGCAGTTTGTTAGAAGTAGGTGTAATTCTAGAACAAACCATGTGGTGGCGCGCTTTACACTCTCGCTATGACACATTACCCTTTACGATCTAGTTACCGTATCACTTGCTACCTCATTAAAATGAGTGATGATAATAAATCCCAAAGAGCCCATGATCGTGCAATGAAGTCGTATTGAGTTACAGATGCACATGCATCAGCTGCATATACATCCTATCAATCCGCATAGGCCTTATCTTTGCTCTGAAACTACTGCACTCGATGTAGTTACTTATTCCCAATACATTTGCATGTGCGCACGCACACACACACACACACACCCATGCATGCGCGCACAGTCACATGGGCAAACATACACACACACATCAACACACACACACACGCACTCACACACACGCACTCATCAGAACTGACATATCAATATTTTCAAAGAAGCCATATTCTACTGTTCTTTTTCATACATCTCATTTGAACCACCACACCGTTGGCCTATTTCCATTTTATTTTCTTAATTGGTGTGTGAATTTGATTAATTTATTACAGTTTTCAAATAATGCTAAATTGCTTAGAGTCATTTAAAACCCTTGTTTTTACAGTCCAGCACCCTTGTACTGTAGGTGCTCAGTAGATACACACTGTACACCACACACGCAGACAAGAAGAAAAGCATGTTTAATCAACGAAGGTTAGAACATAAAACCCTACCCTCCCCATACACTGATACATCACACACTTTCCCATCCTTGAGCCCGCCGCTCTCTTTATTCATGTTTTTGTTTAGTCTGATGTTTTGTTTGACTCCTTTTTTTCTACAATTGTAAAGCGACTTTGGGTCCTTGAAAAGCGCTATACAAGTCCTATGTATTATGATTATTATTATTAGGCTATAGAAATAGATGGGTTACAGAGCGTTACCTTGCTATGTTGTTCGAGGAGGCTTAGCGAGAAAGACACTCCTCGGATGGTTTGTGTTAGTGGGATAATGCAGATATGGGGCTTTTCCAACTAGAATTAAAACCCAGATGTCATGCAAACGGACACACATCCCTTCACAGCTATAAAATATTATTTATGATTCCGCAGTCAGCATGACTAATGCTTCACGCGCAGTACTGCACTCGGTCCAGTGAACAATGCAAAAAAATATATTTTATTTTGATGGCAGTAATCAATCGAACTCTCCACCAGAAGCCCCCACCACCAGCCCCAATCTAGTGTTCTGCACGCACAGATTTATGGCAGAAGGCCCCGTCTTGTTGAACTCATTTTTAAAAAACATTTTAGTCAGTTAGCAGACGCTCTTATCCAGAGCGACTTACAGTTAGTGAGTGCATACATTTTTCATACTGGCCCCCCGTGGGAATTGAACCCACAACCCTGGCGTTGCAAACGCCATGACTCAAAACTCATGTTTTGTATGTGGGAGGCCACTGAAGTGTGCTAAAATATGCATTGTGATAATTATTTAATTGTCTAGATGTAGTCTAATGTAGGCGAATCAATATGTTGTCTAATAAAAACCCATGCCAAGACTTGCTGCTCAACACAAATAGTTTTATGTAACATGCCACCTTCAGAATTAGTTTAACAGATTAAAAGGACGTGTACAAAGTCCTGAAGCAGGTCCACCCCGACACCGGCATCTCCTCCAAGGCCATGGGAATCATTAAATCCTTCGTGAACGACATCTTCGAGCGCTCCCCGGTGAGCTTGCCAAGCACGCCGTGTCCGAGGGCACCAAGGCCGTAACCAAGTACATCAGCTCCAAGTAAACAGCGCATTTGGACTGCTCTACTAACCCAAAGGCTCTTTTAAGAGCCACCCACTCTGTCAGTAAAGAAGCAATTCCATCGCCACTGGCTTCCAGTTGAAGCTCGCATCTACTACAAAACCATGGTGCTTGCCTACGGAGCTGTGAGGGGAACGGCACCTCTTTACCTTCAGGCTCTGATCAGACCCTACACTCAAACGAGGGCACTACGTTTATCCACCTCTGGCCTGCTAGACCCCCTACCTCTACGGAAGCACAGTTCCCGCTCAGCCCAGTCAAAGCTATTCGCTTCTCTGGCACCCCAATGGTGGAACAAGCTCCCCCACGACGCCAGGACAGCGGAGTCACTGACCACCTTCCGGAGACACTTGAAACCCTACCTCTTTAAGGAATACCTGGAATAGTATAACAGTAATTAACCCCCCCCACACCCACATAAAAAAAAAAAATTGCTGGCTATCTATCATACCTTGAATGCACCAATTTGTAAGTCGCTCTGGATAAGAGCGTCTGCTAAATGACTTAAATGTAAATGTAAAAAAAAAAAAAAAGCATTTTGGCATAATGTTTAGGCCTAACATTTTTCCAGTGTAAACTGACAGGCTTTTTTATTTGTAAATGTTGGAGGCAGATGTGGAAAATGACACAAATGTGCTTAATACAATACTCTATCTATTCACAGACATATTCATATCGAGTAAGTGCAAATACAATATCAAGTGCACTCAACACAAATACTGTGATTGCTTACACGTGTAGGATCTTAATTTGACCAGTTTTGTCACATGAGTAAAATAATCATGCAGCAGAAGGATTTTATTATTTAAAAAAGGTGATAATTTCTGAAGGGAAATTAGTTTTAATAGGCTACATTAGGCTATAGTTTAGGTGTAGCCTATTGCTGCATTTCGGATAGATATATGGTAGTGGAGACCAATATCTATCTTGTGTTATTTAGCTATATTGTTGATATGTATGGCTGCATTTTAGATACATTTTGTACACTTGAATGTTGCAGTAGTAGGACCTACAGTAGTAGGACATTTATTCTGTCTGGTGCTTTAGCATTTGAGGGAGTGAGGGAGAAAGAGAACTGCAGGTTTTCAGTGATTTTATGTAAATCAGGGAGCTCATTTGAATTTCCTGTGGCGCAGGAACATTCTCAGACACTACACCTGTAATGCAGTATGGTTGACTCTCAGGAATTTAATTTGACAAAATAGTATGAAATGGCAGGAAATGTAAACATGCCATGTACAGATGTAGGATCTTAATTAGATCAATCTTTTGTTGTTGAGAATTTTCCTGCGCTGCAGGAAATGCAGATGAGCTTTGATTTACATAAATCAACTGAAAACCCACAGAGTTATATTAACAGTATTACACTTTTCATGTAGCCTACTTTTGGCCAGCTAATAGCCTAACCACCGATCAAGCAACATTATGGACTAAACGTTCACATCTTGTTGTTGCAGGATTATTTTGCTGTGACAATATAGGTCAAATTAAGATCCTACATCTGTAACAAAGAAAAATCTTCAACTCACTTCCCTTGTCACTGGGAGAAGACAATATTCTTAAAAATAGCTGTTTCCATATTACCACTAATAGCATTTTTTGAAAAGCAAGTTAACCACAAAGTAAATATGGCATAATAATGTATACTTAATTGAAACACACCATATAATGAAATCAACATAATATCACAATTTCAATTTCATCACACTATGAAACACATTTTTACATTGCACTTTATCAAGATGTATTGAGGCAATAAAAAATAAACATTTACACACATTCCCTTGGCATAGAGACCTCCATAATAGCCATGTGTTAAAATTCATGTATGCACAACCTCATAGAGAATGCACTGTATATTTGTTGATGCATTGACAATATGACATCTTCATGCAGTGTAGGTTAGTGGCATATTTCCTGTATCTATCCTGAAGTGCCAATTGACAGTTGGATATGTAGCTGCTGCGAAGAGAGGGACATTGCTGTTTTACATAGAGAACAAAAAGCTTTTGATGTCCCCAATTAATTATGCCGCAAAATAACAGTGCCTCAACAGAGGTGAAAACATCTACACATGTCAAGAATACATAACAGCTATATGACGGTTGTATTTCAAACATAAATGTTTAATAATGCTATTAAGACAAACAAAGCAGGAGTCCTGTAGAGGAAGCCAGGAAGCAACAATAAAGCATAAGCCATGTCTTTGTGGTGGCACAGTTATTCTGGAGACAAAAGATTGGTAACCATGAAAACATGGCAACAGAAATATATATTCTACTCTTGAACAAGGTGATGAAATTGCAAAACTGGGTTTACAGAGCCTTGTGATAATGTCAACAAATATCAGACCTGGGTTTGTTTTCTTTTCAAATACTTGAAGTGTGCTTGATTGAGCTTGTCTGGTGCAATGGAACCATTTAAATAGTCCCAAAAAATTCTAACCCCACCCATGTGGCACTCCAGCCAGGCTCAATCAAACGCCCAAAGTGTTTGGGAAAATAATAATATTTGAACCTAGGTCTGACAAATACTGATAACATTTTAACTGAAACTTCTATAGGTTGAACAAGTGGGATAATTGTATATCCTCACAGGCTACAGTATAAGAAGGTGTGACCCACCCAGTTGTAGCCTCCAGCACATCGACACCCTTGTTGACAGTGTTTGTCATGGCACAGTTTGTGCCAAAAACACACAATGTTTCTGAGAACTAGCTAAGGGAAATCACTTTCCTTATTATTACATCCCTGGTGCTGTCTGTCTTTATGATTACTCACAGTGGGAAAGCATTCTGACTCCATGCCAACCCACTATACTTAGAACGGAAGACAGAGTTAAATGGAGACATACCTGAAGTGACATAAACTTGGCAGGGCTGAAATAGTTTCCAGATAGTTAATTAACCTTAGTGACTGGCACAGCAGTCCAGGTTGGCCCAGTCAGTCGCAATGAGCGCCGGGATAAATACTAGCATTCATGATGACATGCCACAGTCCATACATGTCATCTGTGTACTGGCCCCCTTAGTTTGCACTTTGTTTGGAGGTGAACTCACCGGGTATTTTTATCAAGATAAAAAACTAGAACTATATAGGTGAACTTGGTGTGTTGCCATAATGTCACGCAAACATACCAAAAGCCATTTATATAATTAGCTAGGTAAAAAATAACTGTATTGTATAGCATAAGTTTGCTCAACAATATTTGAGCAGGATGTTGATGGTATGCCATAAATGTGTTTGTGACATATTACGTTATCTAATCTATTTGAAAGCGCTACAATGTAATGTCATGTATTCACTCTTAAACACTCATCTCATTATTTTCTATTGAAAAGTTTAACTAGTGTTGTATTTTATACTGTAAATTCATCATATCAGTTCAGTTATTTGGGCATGGAGACTTGTAGAGAAGGAGGAGGCAGAGGTGGGGGGAGGAGTTGGGATACACAGCACACACTATTACTAATGTTTTCTTTTGAACACTAAATCAATACCCAGGAGGTGGAAGAATGTGCTACCCATGTTGGTGTATTACAGTGGCTTGTAATCTGGTTACAGTACAAAACAGTTGCAGTTCTAGCTATAGTTACAGATGTAGAAGCAGCCATATTGTAGCAAGACTAAAAGGCAGTAAGGCAGTGGCAGCTCTGGTAGCCAGCCTCCCTAGTGCCACTTTAACATTTATGTGGAACGTTCTCCTGGCTCTGAACACTTCCACATTTCCCCCAACATAATTTGACATTGTTACACTCTGACAAGATCATTAGAAGCTACATCTCAAAATCTCATAACCAAAACGGCGATGTGAAAGGAGTGAAGACGAAACATCTGGTGGATAACACCACACAGCTCCTCCTGGGGAAAAAAGTAATCACGTTCGAAAGAAAGAGATTGCATGTGTCAGAAAATTGGATATAAGGAATGGTGGAGTTGAGCCCAAACTGAAAACGGGGTGGAATGATGACACTTGGAGGGGTGTGATTATACAAATGAATAGAAAACAGGTGGAGTCATCTTGCCACTGGGAGACGATACATGTCAGCAACATTAATTCCTTACGTGCATTTTCATAGCCATCTTACAGTACAGCAAATAAAGTTTCATTTTGGGATTGGCAAAGAAAAGAATCCGCCTGGAATTTACATTCACCTTCTCAGCCAACAACCTTCTACACTGGGTTCCCAGCTAGTTGTGGTCTGTGGCAGTGGTCCATGCAGGCCCAACCATGGAACCCATGCTGCGAAGCATTAAACCCTATTTATCAAGTCTACTAGCTAGGGTCCAGTATGTGTGACAGTGAAGAATCGAGGTGGAAAGTTCAACACCACAGCACTGTCCAAACCCATAAATGGAAGTCTGAGGATTTTGCTAAAAGACAAACAAAACGACTACGATATTTTGTTAACAATTTGTTAGGAAAACTCAGACAGTTTGGAAAGTTATATTAACATGACACTCCATGCCAAAGCCAATCAAGGCTTGACTGGTTAGTCCCCACCCTCCTGTGGACGTCATCCTCCATGCCCATTGTCTGCCTTGTACCCGTCAGAACAGACTGATATTTTGTTTTTACAGTGCTGAGGTGATTTAAGGAACCTTAACAGAAAAAGACATGCGGTTCGTATTCTCATGGCTGTCTCGGCTTAAACGCATCCAGATTTTACAAAAAAAGGGGGGGGGGGGTTGTACAGGGGGTGATTCGCTGACGTTATTTACATGGGGAAAGTTTTGTAGCCTCCCTGTTGGCCAGCACATCAGGATTTAGGAATTTTTTGGCAGTGACCTCCATCTGGATTTGTGTGCTGTGCTAGCGGGTGCCCCACCCCCTCGTGAAAGGAGACCCATACAGAGCCTAAGCCTGAAACTCTTTCAGAAGCAGCACTCTTGCTCAGTCAGTAACACCAACACCCCCAACCCACAACATTCTAAATGTATGCCCTTCGACGTTGCTATCCCGTCTATCTTTGGAGGAGAACTCTGCAGACGCTTCCTGTATCCCCTATTAGAAGAGTGGTGCAACGGTGAAGAGCCGGCCATCCAACAGATTGGGTTCTCTCTCCAGAAGCCATATGGGACCACAGAGAGCTCAGTCTGGTTTTCATCTTCAGTCAAGTCAGTCAGCTGCCCCGCCCTGGCCCTATACACAATGGATTGGGAGCAGGCCTGTGACTTTGACTTTTAACTCACTCTGCAGATTCCATGCTCTGCCGCCAGTCTGGCCCAATATGCTGCGCAGAACCTCCCTTGATGTGTCAGCCAAAGCAGCTTTGAATCCAATCATAAGGCCATAGGTTCCCCCGTAATAGTCCATCCATGTTCCTGGAGAGGGGACACCAGGGAATTGTGCTTATGGTCAGCAATGTGGAAAAATGCATTGATTTTTAGCCACAAATCTCAGATCCCTCAGTGATGTATTTCAGCAAAGAAAAACAGATAAATAGTCCAGTAAATCTATACCGTAGTTAATCTGGGGAGAAAACAATGTACTCCTTTTGATTGAACACTATGTATGGCTGACGGTCATTTATGAAAATCTCTGTGAATTTTTCTTATCAGTTGAAAAGCACAGAATCTAATTTGGTGATAGAATAATGCCATTATCATCTATTCTGGCACAATTCCTGCCAAGTATACAGTATATCTTCCAGTTGAACACTCAAACTCATGCTACTTGTAATACTGCCGGTCATAGGAAAGAAGAGGGTCCATTTTGTGCATTTTCTTATCAGTTGAAAAGCACTTAATCTAACGTGGTGATTGAATATCTATTGCCGTACAATAGAGACAAGTATACAGTACACTGTATCTTCCAGAATGCACCATCAAACTTCTCACGCTACTTCCCAGACAGTTAGACCTATAGGGAATCAAGAGAGTCCATGCAAATTTTCTTATCAGTTAAAAAGCAATGGATCTAACATGATGATAGAATGATGCCATATCATGTTTTGTTGTATAGTAATGCCAAACATTTTCCAGAATCAAACTCATGTTACTACTCAAGCTCCTGAACAGGCTGTTATAACTAAGGAATCGAGATAGTCCATTTTGTGCTCCTCGTTGGGAATTTGAATTAACGAGTTAATGAAAGAAAATCTGAACGGAATTGAATGAGTCAGTCCATCTGTCTGTCAAGCAGGTTGTCAGTCTGTCAAGGTTTTCAAACACCATTCAGCAGGCTGAGGGTCTCAGTGATCTGTTTTGAGTGGTTTCCCCCAGCCGTTGTATCCGTCATGCAAACAGAGGCAGCCCCCAGGTCTAGTCTATCCTTCATCCCCCTCTCCCATATTGGGCTCGGAGCGAAGGAGAGAGAGGGTTTTCAGGCTATAATTAAATTTAAATCCCAACTCTCAGTTCTCCACTGGCCGTCCCCGGCTCTCTCGGTGGGAGGTTGAGAAGTTGGGATTGCCGCCTGTTGTGGTTTGTTTGAAAGCTCGGGAGTTCTCTGCCATAACGATGGAATTCGTGGTGCAGCAGCAGTGGGCCCCTCTGTGCTTAGTCAGTACAGGCGGAATCATAGAATCATAGAATAGAATCATGTACAGTGAGGGAAAAAAGTATTTGATCCCCTGCTGATTTTGTATGTTTGCCCACTGACAAAGAAATGATCAGTCTATAATTTTAAAGGTAGGTTTATTTGAACAGTGAGAGACAGAATAACAACAAAAAAATCCAGAAAAACGCATGTCAAAAATGTTATAAATTGATTTGCATTTTAATGAGGGAAATAAGTATTTGACCCCCTCTCAATCAGAAAGATGTCTGGCTCCCAGGTGTCTTTTATACAGGTAACGAGCTGAGATTAGGAGCACACTCTTAAAGGGAGTGCTCCTAATCTCAGTTTGTTACCTGTATAAAAGACACCTGTCCACAGACGCAATCAATCAATCAGATTCCAAACTCTCCACCATGGCCAAGACCAAAGAGCTCTCCAAGGATGTCAGGGACAAGATTGTAGACCTACACAAGACTGGAATGGGCTACAAGACCATCGCCAAGCAGCTTGGTGAGAAGGTGACAACAGTTGGTGCGATTATTCACAAATGGAAGAAACACAAAAGAACTGTCAATCTCCCTCGGCCTGGGGCTCCATGCAAGATCTCACCTCGTGGAGTTGCAATGATCATGAGAACGGTGAGGAATCAGCCCAGAACTACACGGGAGGATCTTGTCAATGATCTCAAGGCAGCAGGGACCATAGTCACCAAGAAAACAATTGATAACACACTACGCCGTGAAGGACTGAAATCCTGCAGCACCCGCAAGGTCCCCCTGCTCAAGAAAGCACATATACAGGCCTGTCTGAAGTTTGCCAATGAACATCTGAATGATTCAGAGGAGAACTGGGTGAAAGTGTTGTGGTCAGATGACACCAAAATCTAGCTCTTTGGCATCAACTCAACACGCCGTGTTTGGAGGAGGAGGAATGCTGCCTATGACCCCAAGAACACCATCCCCACCGTCAAGCATGGAGGTGGAAACATTATGCTTTGGGGGTGTTTTTCTGCTAAGGGTACAGGACAACTTCACCGCATCAAAGGGACGATGGATGGGGCCATGTACCATCAAATCTTGGGTGAGAACCTCCTCCCCTCAGCCAGGGCATTGAAAATGGGTCGTGGATGGGTATTCCTGCATGACAATGACCCAAAACACACGGCCAAGGCAACAAAGGAGTGGCTCAAGAAGAAGCACATTAAGGTCCCGGAGTGGCCTAGCCAGTCTCCAGACCTTAATCCCATTGATAATCTGTGGAGGGAGCTGAAGGTTCGAGTTGCCAAATGTCAGGCTCGAAACCTTAATGACTTGGAGAAGATCTGCAAAGAGGAGTGGGACAAAATCCCTCCTGAGATGTGTGCAAACCTGGTGGCCAACTACAAGAAACGTCTGACCTGTGTGATTGCCAACAAGGGTTTTGCCACCAAGTACTAAGTCATGTTTTGCAGAGGGGTCAATACTTATTTCCCTCATTAAAATGCAAATCAATTGCTAACATTTTTTACATGCGTTTTTCTGGATTTTGTTGTTGTTATTCTGTCTCTCACTGTTCAAATAAACCTACCATTAAAATTATAGACTGATCATGTCTTTGTCAGTGGGCAAACGTACAAAATCAGCAGGGGATCAAATACTTTTTTCCCTCACTGTATGGTGTTCCCTGTGCTGCTTATTCTAGTGGGCCAAGTCAAGAGTCTCACTGCTTATTGTGTGTGACTCATGTACCCCCTTCTCTCTCAGAAGAATGGGATTTGTGTACACCGTCACGTCATCTGTCATCATCTGTTATGAAAAGCTGTGACAGGCTGCATATGATATCACGGTTATGAAAGCTTGCAGTCATATACACATTATGACACATACCTCGAGTGCCGCATCAGTTTGAGGTCCACTCTCCTCCATTCTCCACTCACTCCCACTTTTGTTTCCTACTACTGCAGTGCATTCACTGCCACAGACAACGCCAGATCATTGGCATCGATCCATGGGAAGGCCTACAAACTGGACTCAGCTGCAGCAGCAGAGAGTCAGGCATTTCTTCCTGACAGTGATATGAGTCCGGTCAGGGAGGCAGGGACCAGCGCTGAGTTCTGGACCACTGATCTACCGTGACAGTGATGGACAGGTTCTGAGAGGAGAGCTGATGGCCAGGCTTTTTCGCCGCTCTGGACAGTTTTTTTTAAGGATGGACAAGACGGTCACAAGGCTTCAATGTCAGCGGGGCATTTTGTCTAGTGTGTGTGTGTGTGTGTGTGCAATGCCAAACGGTCAAGCAGAGCAATAAATGTGGAGAGGAGGAACACTTAAATTATTGATTTTGTTGAATTTGTACCCTGTTACAAGTGTCAAGACATAGAAGATTCCATTAGCCTAATGATACTATGATGATTTAGTGACAAAACATCCTTAACATGATGAATGAATACTAGTTTCACACTTTGACATTTTAAGTTTAAGTTTAAACAGTCAGGAACAAGTCCTATCATGCTATGAGCAGGAGTTATGTGTCACAGAAGATGTTCCTGCTCCTCCCAGCTTATCAAGTGTTCAGGTTTTCTGCTAACTCATTAATTCAAGAACAAACGTCGCCAAGCGCAGCAATTATTGCTAAACCTATTAGACACTATGCTGCCCCTGGGACCGCACTGTAATCTGGACGTTAGACCCTGGGTTGTGCCACTTACCAAGCTGTCAGCTTTGATGATTCACACACACGCACACACACACACGCACACACACACACACACACACGCACGCACACACACACACACACACACACACGCACACACACACACACACACACGCACACACACACACGCACACACACACACGCACACACACACAAAAGTGTTAGTTGTGTGTGTCCGTGCGTGTGTGTTGTTTACTGAGCGTGTCTGGGGGAGAGGAAGGATGTGAAGGATGTACATGTGTATAGTATGTAGTATGTACAGTATATGTGTGTGCTTAAGCCTACGTATGTGTGTGTGCGCGTGTGTGTGCATATTTTGTGTGTGTCTCAAGGACAACTAGGACAACTTCTCACCAGACACACATTTTACAGACAGGCACATCTGTGGAGAGCAGACTGGGAGAGGCTAGCTGTATGTCCTCTTTATGACTAAATGAATCTTCTCAGACTACTTATGACTACTCCTTTAAGATTTGCTCATCCTGTGAAAAATATATAGGCCTATGCCTATCCTTCACTCTGTGCCATCATCTACCAGCTCTCACAGTCTCACGCAGAATTAGACGTTCATCCATGTTTATCAAACGTCAAATTTAATTTTAAGTTTAGACATTAACTCTGAATGGTTAAGGTAAGGGTTATGGTTTGGGATAGGCTTACAACAAAATATATTTAAAAAATCTTCCTATCGCTGTTATCGAACCTGCAACCTTTGCAGTCAGTGGCAGATGCTTATGCCAATCCCCATCCCCCCTCCACAACGCCCTAGCTCACTGTTGTCCCTAGTGGCCGGTTTCCACGTCATATCCCGACGTTCTCAGACATGGATGGACGTCGAATACTGACTTGTATCATGGGTGACCTGCCTGGTCATCATTGGAAATACTGTAGAAAGGGCCACATCCTAGCCCACCCATTTCTGTCCATAACTACTGGACACTTCTGGCTGGCGCTACTTTTCACTGAGTAGTCCCCAGACTCAAGCGTAGTCCCCTGACTCAAGCCCTTCTGTTATGATCTAATTTTAGTTTTTAGATGTTCCCTCGATCAATAATTAATCAGACATGATAAATGAAGACTAAACGACCAGCCTTCTGGCAAGCACTGCCTGTGAGAATGGGTTAGATGTACAGTAATAGGAATATTCAAGGGGTTGAGGAGAAGGATGGAGCCCCCTCGACTACTTCAGCACTATGTCTGATAGACATACTGTCCTGACCTGGGGATCTTCAGGGGGTTAAGAATAAGGATGTGTGTGTTGTGTTTGTGTGTGTGTGTGTTGTGTGTGTGCGTGTGGTGGCCAGAGACTGAGAGACAGCCCCAGTTTTAGGGGCTTTGTGAGGTTGTTAAACATGTTCCTGTTCACTTTTCCAGCTGTGCCTCCTAAACGGTGCATTAAACTCTGGTAAACCCCAAACGTCACCTGGGAAAACATGAAATGCTCTTTGAGCATCAAGTGGGTTCAAGGACAATCCTCTTGCTCTATTCTCTTCTTTCATGTGTCATTTTTAGGGGTAGAAAGATAATAGAGACATATAGATCACCAATAGTCATATATCGCTTAAAAAACATGTTTTAATAGCTTTCTAAAGAAAAGGTGTGATGGGTTCTCACTCCAAAAGATGTCGCATAATGCTCACTTCATTTTTGTATTATTTATATTATTTCCACTGCATCAGGGATAGCGTGTACAGACCTTTCGGCTTTGCAGCCTTCGTCAGTGTGTAGGTACAAATCTTTTTCATTCAAAACAGCATTTGTAGGGAACACAGGTGCTTCTAATCAGGTTGTCACTCATCTGCCAATCAGGGATGTGGCTTCTCTGATCTACCTTTAATTGACTTACGCAAAATAGTTATATGATAGAACAAATTGGTCCTATAATGAAAAACTTGTTAGCCACTAAGCCCCATTTTACAATTTTACATATCACTAATAGCGTATTGCAGAATGTTAAATTCAACATGTTTGTTTTTTGCTATTAGTGGATGTGAGTCATGCTGTAACAAGAGTCATACGAATGCTGAATTACAGTACATAATGAGTCTATTTTTCTAAACATATGTACTGTAATTTTCCCTGGCCCAGACAGATTAGCCACAGAACCCACTGTGTACTAGACGGATAAGGATAATCCAGCAATGGTTTTAGTGCTAGACGTTACATCTGGTCATACTGTGTTTGGTAGCCTATAACGACAGGTACTGGATGGATAAAGCCTATTGCTCTGAGAGCACATGAACCCAGCTAGTCTACCTTTGCACTATCAAGGCCACAGTATCACAGCTTGCTATAAAATGGATGAAGAACCCTGACTACTTATTGAATGTAGGCTACAGCTTGGAATGATGCACTTAAAGATAAAAGCTTTTCATTTTAAAATGAGAATGAACAACATAAGGGGCTATTCAGACATGTTTTTCAATACATAATGCAAAGTTAATACCACGCACAGCCTTGAATCAAGACCTTTCTGCCCTATAGAAGACATTGACTAACACCAAGAATGCTGAAGAGCAAGATGTGAACACACGTGTTGTGGGGATAATAATGTAGCATTGAAAGAGGACACTTATTCTGTAAGGTGAAGGTGACTGTATTATGGAAAAAGCTCACTCAAATGCATTTCACATTCATAACACAAAGTGAGAGGCAGTCAAAGGTGACAACCCACTGGGCATACACTTAAATTATGTGGAAGCAACGTTAATTCAACCAGTGTGTTCCCAGTGGGAAACAGTTTTATCAAAGCATAGTCTGGTTGTTTGGTGATAAAGAGATATAGGTTGAGGAAAGTATGTAGATTGTAGATTGTACAGTAGGAAGAATAGAGCAAGTGATAACTGTTTCTTTGCAGATGACGAATTCACGCGGACTGTATGAGACTAGACAGCAGAATCTGTTAAAACATGCATGATCACATAATGCATCCTTCTTATTGGTTGCCGTAACCATCTTAATTGGCAGGGCCTCATTGGATGATGGTACGTGGTATATCTCTGCTACCCTTTGAGTGGACGCAGATGGAGTGATCTATATATGTATCCATGTCGTCTCCTCTGTCATGTAAATAAACCGTCTATTCGAGATGCTATCCTGTACACTGTTGTGTTCCTTATTCAAGAGCAAAATAACCTTGCTCCCTTTAACCGGAGATGCAACACGGACTCTCCTCTTAAAGAGAAGATCACGTCTCTTCACCTCCCCTGCTGTTCACTGCCTCAATTTTTTCTGCTCTTCTTTTTTTTCATGGCAGGAGGTAGTTGCCACGGAAATATGACTTTGACCGATACCCTGCACAAAGGCAGTGAGATATCAATGCTCCACGATGCAAAATTCAATATGTTTTTCTCTCTGTTCTGTGCATTAGACAGGGGGCATTGTCATGGTAGCAGCTGCCATTTTAAATGTTAAGGATTTCTTCACATTATGCTAGGTATGAATTGCACATTAAATATTTCCCATAAGGGAAAAAAATATAGATGTTCAATCAAACACTTGGTGTCATATGGTTTCATTAAATTGATAAGGTTTTGAAATGCCAAAACACTGTCATTGATGTATTCTAAACTTCACAGTTGAAATAATCTCAAATATGCTTACATTTATACCACTAAACACTAAATCTGAAAACACTACATCATTGGCTGCTGTAGAGCCTTCTAAACTATGTGTCATGATCGTCATAATGAGTGGACCAAGGCGCAGCGTGATATGAGTACATCCTTTAATAGGTACTTTTCAAATACAACAAAACGATACGTGAAGTCCTCGGTCAATAACACAAACCTACACGGAACAAGATCCCACAAAACACAAGTGCACAACAGGCTGCCTAAGTATGGTTCCCAATCAGAGACTACAAGCAACAGCTGATTCACGTTGCCTCTGATTGAGAACCACCCCGGCCAACATAGAAACACATAACCTAGAACAGAACATAGAAAACGAAACATAGACACTACACAAAGAAACTAACACCCTGGCTCAACATACAAGAGTCCCCAGAGCCAGGGCGTGACAGTACCCCCAAAGGCGCGGACTGCGACCGCGCCAACATAAACCCAACAGGGGAGGGGCCGGGTGGGCATTCCACCTCGGAGGCGGATCCGGCTCCGGGCGTGACCACCACCCTCTAACAACCCCCCCGTAGCGCCCCTGGTCTGGTCCCGCTGGCTGGAGCTGGACTGGACATCGGTGGAGCGGATTGCTTAGGCTCCGGTGTGGAGCAGCTGACCGGTACCTGACCAGGCACCGGTGAAACAGGCACGGGCTGTGCCGGACTGACGACGCGCACCACAGGCTTGGTGCGGGGAGCAGGAATGGGCCGGACCGGGCTGACGACGCGCACCACTGACTTGGTGCGGGGAGCAGGAACGGGCCGGACCGGGCTGACGATGCGCACCACTGGCTTGGTGCGGGGAGCAGGAATGGGCCGGACCGGGCTGACGACACGTACCACTGGCTTGGTGCGGGGAGCAGGAACGGGCCGGACCGGGCTGACGACGCGCACCACAGGCTTGGTGCGGGGAGCAGGAACAGGCCGGACCGGGCTGGCGACGCGCACCATTGGCTTTGTGCGAGGGGCAGGAACAGGCCGGGCCGGACTGGCGACGCGCACCACAGGCTTGGTGCGGGGAGCAGGAACAGGCCGGGCCGGGCTGGCGACGCGCACCATTGGCTTGGTGCGAGGGGCAGGAACAGGCCGGGCCGGGCTGGCGACGCGCATCACAGGCTTAGTGCGATGGGCAGGAACAGGCCGGATCGGGCTGGCGACGCGCACCACAGGCTTGGTGCGAGGGGCAGGAACAGGCCGGGCCGGGCTAGCGACGCCCACCACAGGCTTGGTGTGAGGGGCAGGAACAGGCCGGGCCGGGCTGGCGACGCGCATCACAGGCTTGGTGCGAGGGACAGGAACAGGCCGGACCGTACTGGGAACACACACCACTGGCCTTGTGTGGGGATCAGGAACGGGCCGGACCGGACTGGTAACACACCTCAGTACCTCTCGCCGTGCCTCTACACTCTCCTTCCCTCTACTGACCAATGGCCCCCGTAACCTGGTGGCCTTCTCTCCTCGTCCACAAACTCGCCCTTTATCTGCCTCCAGCAACCCCATCGTCCATGCCGTGTGCCCCCCCAAAAAAATGTCTTGGGGTTGCCTCTCGCCTGTCCGACGACGGCCCGGTTGGCGTCGCTTCTCCTCTCCTGCCTGGGTCTCCCCCTTCATCGCCCTCCGGTAACGGACGGCCTCCTCCTCCGTGATCTGCCCCCAACCGAGGAGGACATCCACTAACGTTACCTCCGGCGTTTGCTCCTGGACACGTTGCTTGGTCCTGTATTGGTGGGATCTTCTGTCACGATCGTCATAATGAGTGGACCAAGGCGCAGCGTGATATGAGTACATCCTTTAATAGGTACTTTTCACATACAACAAAACGATACGTGAAGTCCTCGGTCAATAACACAAACCTACACGGAACAAGATCCCACAAAACACAAGTGCACAACAGGCTGCCTAAGTATGGTTCCCAATCAGAGACAACAAGCAACAGCTGATTCACATTGCTTCTGATTGAGAACCACCCCGGCCAACATAGAAACACATAACCTAGAACAGAACATAGAAAACGAAACATAGACACTACACAAACAAACTAACACCCTGGCTCAACATACAATAGTCCCCAGAGCCAGGGCGTGACACTATGATTGTTACCAGGGCTACATCAATATTTTCCCAGCCTATTATTTTAACAATAGCCCCCTAAAGGCCAGTGATAACTATTTCTCTCTAACAGAGTCCGGTAAATAAAACTTGAATAAACAACATGGATGCAGTTTGAAAGAAATGATTGACTATTGGCCTTGATGACAGCCTTACACTGACTGACTCTATGCCATGATTGTTAATCTGCCATCACCTGTTGCCAGGTAACTTAACAACGAATGAACGAACACAGTGTCATCACCATCCATTCTTTATGGGGAGATGAGCAATCTGTTTCTCCCTCCTCTCTCCCTTGCTCTCTGGCTCATGGGGGAGTTTCCACTCAAGGTCAGAGACAAACCTCTTAGCTATCCAGCAGCTATATTCAAAACGAAGTGGATTGTGTAGGCTGACATGCACATGCACATGCTCCATGTCTATATGTGTTTGTATACATATGTGGATGTGCTTCAATGTACTGTATCTGTTAGTGTATAGAACAGATATACAGATAGCAGCATATAAAACATACTGTACCATACAAAAGCCAGTCCTCATAAGTGCATATAATGAATGTTTGTTGTTGTGCTACAGTAAAGTATAATACAGTCCAGTACTTACAGTAAGTGGTAACCATTGGGATTTAAAATGCCCCATACCACACTTTGGAGCAACAGAGCTCAACAAATTACAGTGATTGCCCTTGTAGCCTGTCACCGTGATTTCGAAACCCCTGTGATTCAATAAGGGAACATTGTTTGGAGTCGGCCTAGGCTTGGAATGCAACAGTAACTCACAATAAAATGTATTTCCCAAGCTTGGCGATTATCTCCACATGGTTCTGACTGTACCATACTGTAATTTAAAAAAGTCGGAGAACACAATCTCAGTAAGTTGCTGAAACTATTCGATTAATTAGCTGTGAAAAGACCCTCTAAAAAGTGGAGCATGAGTCAGAGGTATCCCGCTTCTATGGGGCTGTGAACTCAACGAAAATAGAAGAAAATACACAAGACGTCTGCCAATTATCTACTGTAAAACACTTGATTTCATATCAAATTTGAAACAATTTATTTAGATTTGATTAGATAGGGTGATTTTGCTAAAGTTGATTACAAAAGATAAACAGAATTAATGTACACCCTTTGATGTGCTTATTAAAGTAATGGAAACAGGCTGAACCAGGTGTGTGGAATGGACACACACACACACACACACAGGGCACTTTATTTCTGAGCTCCGTAACATGAGGGATCATGTTTGTTTTGATAAACCTTTACAGCTACAAAGCCAGACATTATTGTGAGATTCCTCTTCTGATCCACTAATTTCCCTAAGAATGCAAGCCCTGAAAAATTCAGTCAGGTTGGTCAAATTCATGTCAGTAATACTTGGTCTGTGCTTATATTCAGAAATGGAGCTATACAGGCCATAAAATCTAAGACTATTTGATACAAAAAGAGACAATATACTGTACAACAGAATCACAAGTTGCCTCAAAATAAATCGTAACCATAAGAAAGAACTGCATCATAAATATGAACTAACCCATTTTAATTGACTCAAATATAAAACATATGAAACTTGGTGGACATGGCAGCTAAAATAGAAAAATGCATCCTTTGTATATCAAATAACATTTTACTCCTCTGTGATATGTTTTACAACCACACATCTTCAGAGATGTCATTTAATAAAAATAAGTGTTTTGAAGTGAGAATAAAATGTGTCATTTTATCTTCAAATGTATTTTTCATATACAGTTTGTCACTCCACATCCTCCAGGCTCTTCCTATCAAATAATTGTTTTTTATTTACAACAATCTTTCAGAAATTAAGCAGAAGCATGATATATTTGCCAGTGTGTTTGCAAAAATGAAGTTCACTATATATTTTTTTACCACACTTGATAATATGATAGTAGTAATACAAACATTTTGTAATTATTTTGTTCTCCATTTCAAACAAAAATAAAGTAAAAAAAAAAAATCTCAATTTTCAGGGTTGCATAAAATACCTGTATTTTGGAGGCCAATTTCTCACATTTCAGAAACCAAATACCCCACGGTTTACCTTGTCTGTAGCAGGGCTGCTGGTGTTGCTGTATTAGCTTTGGTCTAATAGGTGTAATGTGCTGTCACGTCCTTGGCTCAGGGGGATGCATTTCCTCTATCACACAGCATGGGAAAAGTCCAACACACACACACACACACACGTAGTGTGGGGAGAGCCCAACAAAAACCCCAGTGCAGTGTTTACAGAGTAATGCGTGTGACAGGTAACTGTAGACCTGTTTCTAAGTCGGTGGAAGTGTTTCATATGAGAACTGACAGTTATCCAATTGTATTGTGCTCAAACTGGGATGGTTTTTGACAGATGACACAATGGACAAACAGGCTCACGCATACATGTAGGCCTACGCACACACACGTGTACACACACACACACACACACACACACACACACACACACACACACACACACACACACACACACACACACAGGTAACTGCCAAAAGAAAGGAAACACCAACATAAATGAATAGGGCGTTGGGCCACCACATCAATGCACCTTGGCATAGATTCTACAAGTGTCTTCCACAAGAAATTCTTCCACAAGAAAATCCATAATTTGGTGTTTTGTTGATGGTGGTGGAAAAAGCTGTCTCAAGCGCCGCTCCAGAATCTCCCATAAGTTTTCAATTGGGTTGAGATCTGGTGACTGAGACGGCCATGGCATATGGTTTACATCGTTTTCATGCTCATCAAACCATTCAGTGACCACTCATGCCCTGTGGATGGGGGAATTGTCATCCTATGGAGGCATAGCCATGTTACTCAAAATAATGGCCTGCTCAGCATTTTTATACATGTCCCTAAGCACGATGGGATGTTAATAGCTTAATTAACTCAAGAACCACACCCGTGTGGAAGCACCTGCTTTCAATATACTTTGTATCCCCCATTTACTCAAGTTTTTCCTTTATTTTGTCAGTTTACACACTCACTGAAAATGATATCATTCCTTTTCAGATGTGGACTTGAAGAGGCCTCTTGTGTACTTTGTCCTAAACCATAACGGCCATAATCTCCTATAATAGGCTTCAGTGTAGAAGTCTAAGATCCTGTTCTGTCTACCCTCTCCCTCTCTCTCTTTCTCTCGCTCTCACGTTTCTCTCTCTCTCTCCCTCTGTCTATCTCTCCCTGTCTCATATGTTTCTCTCTTTTAGAGTGTCTAGCCTTGGTCACAGTATCGTTGAAGCAGCAAAATACAATTCAAATTAATAAAAGCTACTTGATAAAAGCTGTGCATGAGTGGAGGATGAAATAACACCAAGACACAACAAACATTCACATAACTCAACAGTATTCTTAGGTTACTGGGCATAGGAACAGGCTGGGTATGATTCAATAAGGTTATTATTACTTAATGACGTTTACTTTAATCAGTAGGACAGAGCGTGGGAGCTGGATTTTGTCTAGACCATGCATTTTTCTTTTGTACAATCAGATATAAAATAATGCCTACAAATACAATCCAATACCCCCAATACATATACAAGTCATAACTGCAATAGAAATGTGAGCATTTCCATTGGTTTTACTGTTTGTGTTATGTATAAATGATTTTGATTCACAGAGGCCTAGATTTGGGGTTGTATAAATGCAGAACACGCCACAAGCAGATGCAGAATGCTGTGGCATAGTGTCAGTGTGGGAATGATGCAGAGCCACATTCAGATGCTCTTTATCTTTCTGCTGCAGAGTGAAATGTAGAGGAATGTAAGCTGTGCATTTACAGGGGCCCTGAGGAAATATAATACTCCTGCTTTGTGCCTGTACTAATGTAATTATGCATAGTTCCCGCTTTGGCTAAAGATTGCTATCCCCCACTAACATAAACATTTGTCCGCAAGAACACCTTTTCATTCTAATATGACCGTTTTTTAATGTGTGTTTTTTCCCAAGTAAAACCATGGTGAAATGGTAAAATCATTTTTTTTAATGACATAAAATGTTCATTTAATTTTTATCACATTTAGGATGCACCCGCAGATGCACACACACGCACACATACCACACCACATTTTGGAATACAGGGTCTGTGATCTGAGTTTCAATGAAACATCTTGTTTGATATGTTTTGAAGATGGACATGAAATAATGTCCAAATCACCAGCGGGTGCAACATCAAACAGACCCAAATGAAAACACTATAATGTCTGCTCGGACATTGGCTTATTGCACCTTTATTTGCGACCTGGCCCTGTGGAAACAGCTCCAGGATTGTCTGATTATAGATTAAAGATGGGTTGATTAGTCAAGTTCTTTCATCTCTACCAAACTTCGACAACTTCTCATTTGTTACACGAAGTGTCATCATTGATATGCTGTATCATAGTCTAACCAAAAGTAATACCCAGTTGGAAAGCTGGAAAGCTTGATGGCTAGGAGGGTGAATGGTGACATCATTGAGGGTCCCTGTTCTTTTATCAATGGCATGTGACTTTGTCCCAATAGGGAATGAAGCTGCACCCTAACCCACCCCCCTCACAGAGTATATTACAGCATTACCCATCCTCCCACTCATCATGGGAAAATAACATCAGTCACCAGTATATTGGACGGTATTACAATGCACTTCTCCTGAAGGTGATAAGGTGAGAAAGCTAATATAACAGACAGATTACTTAGCGATAATGAACCAATATATATGCATCATGCAAAAAACAACCCCTAAAGCCTTGGGAGAGAAGGGATGCCCATATTTTTCATTCATCATTATTTTGCCTGAGCTACGAACACATATAGATGGAGGATTATGACACAAAATTGACACCGTCACGTCTTGTACCCTTTCGTGTTGATATTGGTGTTAGAAAGGAGAATTTGATTGTGTGCCACTGATTTAACTGTTTATGATAAAGCTGCCTCTTAAAGGGATACTTCGGGATTTGGGCAATGAAGCCCTTTATCTACTACCCCAGTCAGATGAACTTATGGATACCATTTTTATGTCTCTGTGTACAGTATGAAAGAAGTTGGAGGTAGTTTCGCGAGCCAATGCCAACTAGCGTTAGCATGCTAGCAGATACCCATAGACTTTCAATCATTGCGCTAACGGTAGTTAGCAATTGCGCTAGTAAGCAACTTCCTTCAAACCGCACGCAGAGAAATAAAAAATGGTATCCACAAGTTCATCGGACTCTGGGGAAGTAGATAAAGGGCCTCATTGCCAAAATCCCAAGGTATCCCTTTAAGAGGCAGCTTTATCATAAACAGTTAAATCAGTGGCACACAATCAAATTCTCCTTTCTAACACCAGCAACAACACGACAGGATACAAGACGTGACAGTGTCAATTTTGTGTCAGAATCCTCTATCTATATGTGTTCATAGCTCAGGCAAAATAATGATGAATGAAAAATATGGGCCTCCCTTCTTCTTAAGTCCTGAAGTATCCCTTTAAGACAACAAGACAAGGTCCATTCCTTTCCAAATGAACTGCAAGTCCGAGAGAGCCTGCTTGTACTGTATGCATGGTCCTGGTCCCTGGTCATCAGCTTTGCATTTCATCTGATTTTCATTACATCTGAAGTGAAAGTGAAGCCAAGTTTCCATATAATATAACAGACCGGTTCAGTGTCTCCCGGCCGGGGCCTGTTGGATCTGGATAGCTCTGTGTAAACGGAGAGGCTGACATTCAAACACCGCGGCAGGGAGCCATGGTGGACTTAGCAGCTCTGCTACGCTCTGCCCTGCCTTGGCCACGGGCCCCGCTCCTTTCTCTCTCCCTCCCTCCAACGTCTGACAGAGAATTGGCATCTCACATGGCCTAATGAAGTGTATGTCACAGTTAAATGCGGAACTGAGCAGACGTACGTTGTCTACTAAGAACAACTGGGTGGTCAGCTTGAAGCAGGACCTACTAGGCAATAATATTTGAATGAAAGTTATTGAGCAAGATCAGTCAGATAACTCTCCCTTTGACATTTCTCTCCATGGCTACAGGTCAGCTTAGCTCTCATCTTGCTCCGTGTCTGGACATGAAAGAAAGAGAACAGTCAGATATTTGCAAACAAGAAAAAATCTCACATTTATTTGATATCACAAGAGTTGAATTTTTATATCAGCTGACAATGGGCTCTTACAAAATAAATGAAATGAATCTAAACCATGCTGAAACAAGTCACACTACCCAACCATTTTTCTTTTTCAAATGTTCAATAATTCTGTTAATAAATTAATGTCAAAGGCTGAAATATGCTCGTAAAACTTGAAATATCGCATTGACACAATTTTTATTTTATTTTCTTTCAAGTAAAATAAATTACACAATGATCCAATTCACTCCAAATCTGTGCATGGCATGGTGTTAACAACAAATATTACTGGCAAAACTCTTAATTCATGAAAGCAAAAAGCACTTCACAAGCGGAGATGTGAGTATGGTTTCTTATGGGAATTTCAAAAAAGTATATATTTTTTATGTTCAAACATACTACGAGTCAAGTGAGAGGAAAAAAGACATTTGCACCGTTTGAGCAACCTGTTTTGAGGACAATCTCCTCAACATTGAAAGGTTGTATAATTCGTTGCCACAACATTTGTATTCTTAATTTGTTTACACTGTGGTACAGCAAAATATATTTTATTTAGCTGTTAATCTGACAACAGTTAAATGTGCAATAGAGAAAATATAATGCCTGAGTCTGAATTAGTGGTTCTTCATTTGACATTCCTCAATGTGGAGTGGAATGACTCTAGGTTCTGGAGTGGAATGACTCTAGGTTCTGGAGTGGAATGACTCTAGGTTCTGGAGTGGAATGACTCAACAGATCCTCATTTTGGAAACTATTCCAAGAACACTTCACCAGTGTTCCTAAAGTTCTAAACCTGGAGTTTGAAACCATGTTTTTTTTCTTCTTCAGTATAATACAAATGCAGGCAGAACAGGGATGGCGCCAGACACTTGGAGTGGTCTGTGCATTTCCTTCTCTGCAGTCCCACAGCAGAGCGGAGCAGTTGAAGTCCAAAGGACATTTGTGTGTGACCGAGTGTATGTGTGAAAAAGTCATCCATCTCCTGCCTACCACCCACAAACATTTAACTTCCTCCTCTGACGGGTCATTAGGAGTGCAGAGGAGGACTGGGAGGAGGACCGGTGAGGGCTGGCAATAGTCTTGACATCAACCAAAGCCCACACACATACAGTACATATGTTCAAACCTGTGCAAAAACACCAGAGAGGTGCTTCCTCTCCTTCCTCCATCCACCTGCTCAGAGGCTGGTAATGAGCTGCATCTGTCCATCCTGGGGGCCCTCTCCCTCAGGTTCACAGTCCTCAGCGCTGGGTGTCACAATGCACCCATCGCTGGTGCCCCGGTTTATGTGGTAGTAGGACAGGGGCTGGGGCCCGTCGCCCAGCTCAGGCATGCTCTTATGGTACAGGTCCTCCCCCTCGCTCCTGGGGGAAGGGGACAGGTCGTCGGCTTCATCGGCGGGGTAGGGTGAGACCGAGGGGGAGGCTGAGGGAGAGTCTCTCAGGTTGGGCATGCTGGTGTACAGGGAGTCCCTGTTATTGTTGGGTGACTGGGAGTCCCTGTCCTCCGTCGCCCCCACTGTCTTGGAGCCGTGGCCCCCAGGCCCCTCCACAACCCTCCTGGGGGCCTTGTGGGCGCTGTAGAGCAGGGAGTGAGTCCTCTGGGGCAGGAGGGGGGCCTCTAACGCCTCCTTGTGGTGGGGGTGCAGCAGCAACTCCAGGGTGGGGTGACCGCCTCCAATTACCCCGACTATACTACCTCTCTGGGGGGACGAAGCCTCAGCATGGTTCGCCACTATGGCATCATCCTTGCTGCCGCATCCACCCCCACAACCCCTATCCCTGTCCACAGTCACCCTGGTCTGGGGAGGGGCCCGGTCCCTGTCCCTCTCCCTGCTATCCCGGTGGGGGTTGTGGCCCTTGGGGGGCCCGCGGGGCCTCAGGTTGTTGTGGACCAGCTCAGAGATGATCATCTTCTCGAAGGCAGCATCGTCCAGGCTGAGGCCCCCCTGGTCCCCCGGGCCGCAGACCACACCCCCAACCACGCCCCCGCCCACAACGTCCTCATAGTCATCGTCATGGTCACGCAGGGAGTAGCAGTTGTTAAAGTTTCCGTTGAGGGGGAGGGTGTCCATGGCACTGATGTCCCTGCTGTGGGTCAGAGAGTGCTGCCCTGCAACGAGAGGTACGACACCTGGATTAGATATCACTGATAAATGTTTATAATCAATATTAAATCACAATCAATACAATACAGTTTAATACTGCTCAGGACACTTCACTGTTAAGTGTTTGCAATAGTTGCTATCTCGATATTTTATGTTTATATTTTCATATTTATACATAATATACAGTTCAAGAGGTTGAAATTTGAAGTCGTTTTCTATCATGTATGTTTTCATTTTGCATCATCATGTCTGACATTATCATAGCCAATACGGAAGTTATCCTGAACAATATTCGACAAATGAGAAAGGAAAAAAAAAGAAACATTACACATCCAGCAACAACACACTGATAATGTAGCTAGCCAGGAAGCAACGACATAGCAAGATCAACATAACATCATAACACAGGTTATGAGAGAAAAAAATGCTAAGGTGGAGGTAGAAAAGAGACAATGAATAAAACATTCATTCCAGCCTTAAAAAAAAGAAAGCAGGAGTAATGTGGAACACAGACGCACGGCCACTTCGTTCACCCAGTGGGGCCACACAACCACGATACAGGCACGGTGCAATGACTCACTTTGCCACCACTCACATCAAGTGTGTCTGCTCAGGCTATCTGGCCTAAGAACTGCTGATATGCAACAAAAAAAAGTAAAACATATGCTTTTTATTGCGGCATAAAAAACAAGACAATCACTGAAATAAGACAAAAGAGGAAGGAGGCCTGGATTCAGTCGGTCCCTCTCAGATTTGGGTCCCCTTAAAAAGTTACCGATTTAACTCTCATTTGCAGATAAAATTTTTTGAGAAAGCTCTAAAGAAATAATCCTGAGAACAACTGAATCCAGGACTTGGCAGGTGGAGGGGTTTCAGCAGCAAGCAATCACAGCCTCTTTACAGTCTAAAATGGCAGGTACACCATCATATCATTACTCTCTCTTTCTCTGCTTAAAATGTGATTGAGGGATGATTTGATTTAACAGGTTTCTATCTATCTACTTCTCCCAGATGGGAAGGAAATACTTTGTACACAATAGATCACATTGATAACCTCTTGTGAAGCCCAAAGATTGGCTAGAAGCCTTTCGGCAGAAGATGAAGAAGAGAGGGAATAGGAGGATCAGTCTAAATGAGCAAGGGAAGAGGATGAAAAAAAAGAGCCGTATTTTGGCGGTTAGTTACTGCCTCGCTTCAAGCTCCGCGAAAGGGGGGAGATTGAAGTTTTAGATTTCAGTTAAATGAGTCTGAATAGACCTGACTGTGAGATGGAGGAATAAAATTGGAGCTGGGCTGTGACACACACTGCTGTGGAGATAAGGACCGTCTTTTTCTCTCTTTAGTAGGGAGAAAAGAGTGTAAAAACAGACATCAAATAATTTCTACAAAAATAGTGAAAGAAGGGAACAGGGATGGGGGATGGGGGGATGGAGGGATGGGAGGATGGAGGGAGGAGGGATGGAGGGATGGAGGGATGGGAGGATGGAGGGATGGAGGGATGGGAGGATGGAGGGATAGAGGGATAGGGGGATAGAGGGATAGAGGGATAGAGGGATGGGGGGATGGAGGGATGGAGGAGGAGTGTGAGGGCAAAGAAAGGGGGCTAGAAAAAAATATGGAAATAGCGTGAAAACAGCCCCACTGCGGGATTTGCATTTGTTTATGCATGGGCAGTCATTTTAATGCAGATAGATATTGTCTACTGGGAGGGGGTAAGTGATGTGAAACGAATTTAACTGGACACCGCCAGAGCCAGACAGCTGCATTCTGGGAAAGATTCCAACGGAAATTCGCCCAAGATGTTCTCTTTACCGTTACTGCATCAAATTAACATCTGCACAGTATTACCTTTGTATTAATACACTTAATAGAAGCCATGTTGATCCTTCAGGATGGGGAGGATCATCTATAACGACTATAGCAGAAGACATTAGAAATAAGCTAACATTTTCAACTTGAGCCTCTTCAATACTTTACACTTGGGTGATTCATCATCATATAACTAGGCCTGGGAATTGCCAGGGACTTCACGATATTATCACGATACTTTGGTGCCAATACGATATGTATTGCGATTCTCACGATTCTATATGTATTGCGATTTGATACCGTGATTTCATTGCGATTCAATATTCCTAACATATTTCTCCCCATATGTCTGCTGCAGAGGGACAAGAGAGAGCCATGTGAAAATGAGTTTTGATCAGTTCTGGTGCAGGTATAGCAAAATAGCACAAAAATAATATTGCGATATTGTCAAAATGATACGATGCAATACAGTGGGGGAAAAAAGTATTTAGTCAGCCACCAATTGTGCAAGTTCTCCCACTTAAAAAGATTAGAGAGGCCTGTAATTTTCATCATAGGTACACGTCAACTATGACAGACAAAATGAGGGAAAAAAATTCCAGAAAATCACATTGTAGGATTTTTTATGAATTTATTTGCAAATTATGGTGGAAAATAAGTATTTGGTCACCTACAAACAAGCAAGATTTCTGGCTCTCACAGACCTGTAACTTCTTCTTTAAGAGGCTCCTCTGTCCTCCACTCGTTACCTGTATTAATGGCACCTGTTTGAACTTGTTATCAGTATAAAAGACACCTGTCCACAACCTCAAACAGTCACACTCCAAACTCCACTATGGCCAAGACCAAAGAGCTGTCAAAGGACACCAGAAACAAAATTGTAGACCTGCACCAGGCTGGGAAGACTGAATCTGCAATAGGTAAGCAGCTTGGTTTGAAGAAATCAACTGTGGGAGCAATTATTAGGAAATGGAAGACATAGAAGACACATGGAAGACATGGAAGACACTGATAATCTCCCTCGATCTGGGGCTCCACGCAAGATCTCACCCCATGGGGTCAAAATGATCACAAGAACGGTGAGCAAAAACCCCAGAACCACACGGGGGGGACCTAGTGAATGACCTGCAGAGAGCTGGGACCAAAGTAACAAAGCCTACCATCAGTAACACACTACGCCGCCAGGGACTCAAATCCTGCAGTGCCAGACGTGTCCCCCTGCTTAAGCCAGTACATGTCCAGGCCCGTCTGAAGTTTGCTAGAGTGCATTTGGATGATCCAGAAGAGGATTGGGAGAATGTCATATGGTCAGATGAAACCAAAATATTACTTTTTGGTAAAAACTCAACTCGTCGTGTTTGGAGGACAAAGAATGCTGAGTTGCATCCAAAGAACACCATACCTACTGTGAAGCATGGGGGTGGAAACATCATGGTTTGGGGCTGTTTTTCTGCAAAGGGACCAGGACGACTGATCCGTTTAAAGGAAAGAATGAATGGGGCCATGTATCGTGAGATTTTGAGTGAAAACCTCCTTCCATCAGCAAGGGCATTGAAGATGAAACGTGGCTGGGTCTTTCAGAATGACAATGATCCCAAACACACCGCCCGGGCAACGAAGGAGTGGCTTCGTAAGAAGCATTTCAAGGTCCTGGAGTGGCCTAGCCAGTCTCCAGATCTCAACCCCATAGAAAATCTTTGGAGGGAGTTGAAAGTCCGTGTTGCCCAGCGACAGCCCCAAAACATCACTGCTCTAGAGGAGATCTGCATGGAGGAATGGGCCAAAATACCAGCAACAGTGTGTGAAAACCTTGTGAAGACTTACAGAAAACGTTTGACCTGTGTCATTGCCAACAAAGGGTATATAACAAAGTATTGAGAAACTTTTGTTATTGACCAAATACTTATTTTCCACCATAATTTGCAAATAAATTCATTAAAAATCCTACAATGTGATTTATTTTTCTCATTTTGTCTGTCATAGTTGACGTGTACCTATGATGAAAATTACAGGCCTCTCTCATCTTTTTAAGTGGGAGAACTTGCACAATTGGTGGCTGACTAAATACTTTTTTTCCCCACTGTATATCGTAAAAAATAATATCCTGATATATAACTGTATAGATTCTCCCCCCCCCCATCACTACATATAACACTACTTGACATCTGTCTGTTAGGGAGTTACACCCAAACCAGTCAACATCTATTTAGTTACACCCAAACCAGTCAACACCTAATATTTAATGTCCTTCAACTGTTAGTCATTAATAATGTTTGAGTCCTTTCATTTTCTTGAACTGTGAGTCATTAATGATAGTATCTGTAGTGTTTGAGGATGCAGGTATGTGGAGTATCTCCCTTATGATTGTCTGTGTCTTTCATGTATTTCCACATGATTCATCTGCCTGTAGGGAGGACTGACTGATGAGTCTTGGCAGGTCATGGGGATGATCACACTGACGCATACAATAACCTGTTAATTTGACTCGGTCACTGTAAATGTATTAACACCACTCAACTAGAATAAGTTATCTTATACTGTCATTACTTATGATGACTGTACATTTTAATATCTCAAAAGCATTGTTTGCTTGCACATGGCGTGGGGGTATTTATAGATTCTAGTTAAATGTGTGGTGTTTTGATTATGGTCATTGGTATATTGTTTGAAATGAAATAGTAATGATATCATGAAATGTCTGACTTCTGTGACAATCTATTTATGTTAGGTTCGGAACTCTTTACAACCTCCTCCAGAAGAAAAAGGCAGATGATTTGACTTAAGTGTTCTCATTGAGAAGCGAGCGAATTTGGAGACCTGCCAAATCAGAGGGAGCGACTACAGTTTCTGTAAGTTCTCCTGTATCCTTCCCTTCCCTTCTTCCTCCCTCCCTCCCTCCACACATTCATCCTAGCGCTGCTTCCTTTCCTTCCATCCTCTTTCATCACCAAATGCCTCTGCATATCTGAGGGGTATAATTCTGCCTGCATTGCGTCTTGTACTCCTGTGTTTTTTATTCCTTTATATGCCTTCCTCCTTTAGTCTGATAGAGAGCATATCTGGTTCACGCTACACAGACAGTGACATAATTCAAATCAAACTGGGATCCGGGTTTGTAGTCAAGAAATTTTTTCATAATGCCATTGAACCTGATGTAAATGTAGCATCAACAGGTGTACGAGGAGAATGGAAAATAATAGGATATCATATATAAACGGAATAAATGCATCCCATTTCCTATAAATGACTGTTGGAGTAGTCTAGATAAGATAGCACTGACCTTTCTCAACCTTATCTGGTTCTGTGTAACAAAGCACAGCTTGTATACTAGATAAAGATGAAATAAAGACAGGTGGTAATGAGAGAGGAAAGAAAGGGCAACCCTACATTCTACAGCAAGACTTCTCAACACCTGCTGTGTAGGGGCCACAACCCCACAAAGAACCGCTATTACAATTAGTTTCAAACACACACTAAAACAAAACAAATGTGTGTCCAAATGGCACCCCATTCCCTATATAGTGCACTCATTTTGACCAGAGTCAAACTTGTCAAGGTAACACACTACATAGGGAATATGGTGCCATTTCAGACACAGAGAAAGACAGATCTATATAGAGAGAAAGGTTAGAGATCACCATGCACCTGGTGGGTGAAAGGCCGGAGGGGAGGGGGTGTTGCACACCACAGTCTCAGCCAACAGGTTGTTATAGGGGTTGTTAGGGTCGTGGGCTCGAAGCAGAGGGTTAGTTAGAAGGTAGTTGCCAGTCATCCCTGTGAGAAGGAAGGAAGAAGTGAGGGAGGAAAGAAAGAAAGGCAGGAGAGAGAGAAAGAGGAGAAAAAGAGAAAGAGAGGGTATGTTAAGAGGTAGATGTCAAACCCTGCAAGAACGGTGGGAGAGAGAGGGAGTGAGAGCGTTAGAGAGGATGTGAGGGAGGAGAAATACTATTATATGATTATATTTTATTCTATTAAAAAGACAAGGCCAGAGAGTAAAGAAGGGAAGAAGGCGATAGAGAGAAAGCGACCAGAGGAAAAAGTATATCTGTACAGGAGTGCAGCAGTGTGCTTCTTCAGTAAATACAATGTGCTGGTTAGTTGGGTAGTTGATGTTTAAATCATGTCTACACACCGCATTCTCCAGATTTAATTTCACAGAACAGCAAGCAATAAATATTGTCTGCAACAAGTGAGTCTGTCTCTATAAACAAAGCCACTTTCTGTACCACCAGACAGTACCAAGCACTCATGTACTAACAACATTGTCAAGTACTTTCTCTGTTAAACAAATATTTGACTAATTCATAAATACTACTGTAGGGACTACATTCTAAAGTGGGCGTCAAAATATTCAGTATGATTACAGTAATGATAAGAGGCCATCTGAACTCTCTGAAGGTCTGTTCCAGGTGCCTAGGAGTCAAAAGAAGAATACTGGAAGAGATTATTTTTTGGGCACCATGATGTTTTAATAAACATCTTTATTTTGCATTTAAGCCTCAGTTTTGGATATATTCATTTTTTCGATAGTATGCGGGTCTCCATCTCTTCCAGTATGATTACAGTAGCCATATAAAACAAGACCATACAATCAAACTGATGATGTTGGGACTACAAACCGGTATCTATTGACATCACTTTGCTCCCACATAATGTAAGTGTGCATAATGCATCTATAAGTATAATGTATAATAGCAATGTCCAGTCATTGAAAACGAATCTCTTATATCTCATTTCTTATCAGTGGCGATTAAGAGTTAGCTTAATGCTGACACTGATAAGGAGGATAGAAGTTAAAAAAACTATTTAGCAGTGCAACTCTGAGCTGTATCATGTTAAACCTCTCTGTGACCTCTCCCTCACTCTCTTCCTCTGTCAGTTTCTCTCTTTTCCCTCTCTCTACCTCTCCTCGTTCTCTCTCTATCTCCCCCTCTGTCTGTCTCAGTCTTTTTCTCTCTCGTCTCTCTCCCTCTCTCCCTCCCTCCCTCCCTCGCTCTCTCGCTCACTCTGTCTCATGGACGAAAATCATCAGGAGACCAGGCCAGGGTGAGGATGAGTCAGTGCACAGCCAGCAAAGCTCCTGTAGCCAGCCAGTCAGGGTCGCCCAGAGTTGAACACACACACGACACCAGCTTCTCATCACTACCACTTGAAGCCAGACTAAGTAGCTATGTAATACTTCTCTCATCCAACAAGTAGCAGCTGTGCAGATCGACCACCAAAAGACACATTGACGTGAACTTTGACTCATCGTAAAACATTTGTTCAGCATGTATTTGTTTACTTGCTGCTGAAAAACATGTATTTTATTTGTTGTTTATGATTTATTGTAATATAATAAGGACAGACACAAGCACATGGACAATATTGAGTAAACATTAATAATTTTACCAAAAAGCTGCCTCCTTGAATGAAGAGCATCATCATTGACTGGTTAAATAAAGGTTAAATAGATACAAATAAAATCAGCATCTGCCAGATTTATTCAGGCACTTGTTGTCTATTCAAGGTCCCATAACAGACAGAACACAGCACGTGTAGATAGAGACAGAAGGGCCAGAAGGGACAGAAGGGACAGAGGGGCCAGAAGGGACAGAGGGGCCAGAGGGGACAGAGGGGCCAGAGGGGACAGAGGGGCCAGAGGGGACAGAGGGGCCAGAAGGGACAGAGGGGCCAGAGGGGCCAGAGGGGACAGAGGGGCCAGAGGGGCCAGAGGGGCCAGAGGGGACAGAGGGGCCAGAAGGGACAGAGGGGCCAGAGGGGACTTTGGGGCCAGAAGGGACTTTGGGGTCAGAATGGACTGAGGGGCCAGTCTTACCCTGGTGGTTGAGGGTGGAGGTGCTGTTGATGTCTCCGGAGATGAAGGAGGATTCTGACTGCTTCCTCACTGTGTCGTTCCACATCCTCCTGATACGACTCTGTAGGAGGTAAACAACAACACACATATTAGAATAACCTGAAACACTGATGTCCCTTCCCTTTACATGCTATCATGCAACAGAAAAAGACCACAAGAAAAATGCTCTTTAAAATAAAGGCAGCAAGCAAACACAATGGATTACAAGAACTACCTCCAAAACAAAATGGATACATGCGAAATGACACCCTATTCCCTATACAGTGCACTACTTTTGACCAGGGCCCATAGGACTCTGGTCAAAAGTAGTGCACGATATAGGGAATACACTGGTATCCTTTCCTGTTCCCTCTACATGCTAGCATGCAACTGGAGAACAAGGCGTAAGCTCTCCCTTTCACCCTCAGTGGAAAGAAAGAAAGCTATTTCACACAAGAGGATTAGAATGACCAGCTTTAACTCAACACTAACTCTCTTCCCTCTATGTGTTAGCATGCAACAGGAGAGAAAGACCACAACTGGCCTTTCCCTCCTACGCCGCAAACCAATTTCCCTCTGAGCAAATAAAGCTACTGAAGTGTACTACAGTACTGCTCTCAATACAAATAAAGGGTTGAGAGAAGGTATATTCAAGTGTTCATGCTGGTCCTTGGCATGCTAGCATGCAACAGGAGAAAGACTAGAAAAAGAACCTTCGTTTCCCTCTCCATAGAAAGAAAGGATAGAAAAAAGGTATATATAATCCAACTTCCCGCTGCTGTACTGTACCTAGTATGTACTGTACCTGTGTGGCGGAGGAGTAGCGTGCGGTGGATCGGGATGTGGCTGTCTTGGCCGAGCTGTGGGACCCTTCAGAAGGCAGACCTCCGCAGCACTGGGACTGACGGAAGCATTTGCTGTACTCTTTCCGGACCTGCAGCGGGCACAAGATCAAGGCAGAGCGACAGAAACACAATGAGACACCACAACAGTGACAGTCTACTCCAGTGAGAGATAGAGAGAGGAAAGCTTCCTTGTAAAGCCACAAAATCCATATCTTTATCAAATGCCACCCAGCCGACAGCAGTAGTTCAAATGGCGTCTCTGGAGATAGGCCTATCACGTCTGCCATGATGACACATTAAAATATCATAGGGGGAGGGGGATTTTTCAGGGGGACAAATATGACACAGTAGCGTTGCTAATATCAGAGATAGTCTTAAATGTCAAGAGACAGCAGACATTGAAATGAAAAGTATATATTTTGCATTAGACTTAAGTACACATATATACTTTTATCTTATTTATTTGGGAAACTAGTCATTAAAAAGGTTATTTCCCACTTCTGGTGAGGAAAGCTTGTCTTATATTCAAACATTGATGTACAAAATGCAGTGCTTTATTGGAGTCTGCAGCATTATCTTCATATAGCCCATATGTATTAAATCCTTACCTTTTTCTGGAGGAGACAGTGGAAGATAAAGATGAACATCCCTTGCAGAGTGTTGAAGATGGTGAAGAGGTACGCCATGACGACGGAGGACTCGTTGAGGAAGAACAGACCAAAGGACCAGGTCAGGCCCAGGAGAAAGAGCAGGGCGAACGCTCCAAGCACCCAGGATCTAAAACACACAAATATTGATCACAATCATTAATAATAACTGAAGCAACTGCCTTGATTTAATCTTTCATTCATTTGAAGTTGCTCTCTGTTCGGTTCCTAAGGATTTGTTCTGTGGGGAAAGAAGGAGGCCGTGTTATTATCGCTCTCTATTTCTCCTTCTGGACATGTTTATACACTGAACAAAAATATAAACGCAACATGCATCAATTTCAAACATTTTACTGAGTTACAGTTCATTAATCAGTCAATTTAAATAAATAAATTAGGTCCTAATCTATGGATTTCACATGACTGGGAATACAGATATGCATGTATTGGTCCCAGATAACTATTTTTTTAAAGGTTGGGGCGTGGATTAGAAAACCAGTCAGTATCTGTTGCGACCACCATTTGCCTCATTCAGCGCAACACATCTCCTTCGCATAGTGTTGATCAGGTTGTTGATTGTGGCCTGTGGAATGTTGTCCCATTCCTCTTCAATGGCTGTGCGAAGTTGCTGTATATTGGCGGGAACTGGAACAGGCTGTCGTACACGTCAATCCAGAGCATCCCAAACATGCTCAATAGGTGACTGATGTCTGGTGAGTATGCAGGTAATTGAAGAACTGGGACATTTTCAGCTTCCAGAAATTGTGTACAGATCCTTGCGACATGGGGCTGTGCATTATCATGCTGAAACATGAGGTGAGGTGGCGGATGAATAGCATGACAATGGGCATCAGGATCTCGTCATGGTATCTCTGTGCATTCAAATTGCCATCGATTAAATGCAATTGTGTTCGTTGTCCGTAGCTTATGCCTGCCCATACCATAACCCCACCGCCACCATGGGGCACTCTGTTCACAACATTGACATCTGCAAACCACTCACCCACACGTCGCTATACACGTGGTCTGCGGTTGTCAGGCCAGGTTGGATGTACTGCCAAATTCTCTAAAATGACGTTGGAGGCGGCTTCTGGTAGAAAAATGAACATTAAATTCTCTGGCAACAGCTCTGGTGGACATTCCTGCAGTCAGCATGCCAATTGCACACTCCCTCAAAACTTGAGACATCTGTAGCATTGTGTTGTGTGACAAAACTGCACATTTTAGAGTGGCCTTTTATTGTCCCCAGCACAAGGTGCACCTGTGTAATGATCATGCTGTTTAATCAGCTTCTTGATATGCCACACCTGTCAGGTGGATGGATTATCTTGGCAAAGGAGAAATGCTCACTAACAGGGATGTAAACAAATTTGTGCACAACATTTTGGGGAAATAAGCTTTTTGTGCATATAGAACATTTCAGGGATCTTTTATTTCAGCTCATGAAACATGGGACCAACACTTTACATGTTATGTTTATATTTTTGTTCAGTGTATATACAGTAGAACCCATAAATGCTGATACATAGATTTGGAATGAACCGAGGACATCTGACACAGTCTAACTATGTTTCCTTGGTTCTCTTCAGGGTTGGTTGGCTAAACAGAAACAGCAAACACAGCAGGTTTCTCACAGGAGGTTCGAGGAAAGCCAAGAGAAAATCAGATAACAAACGGTAAGTTCCAATGGCGACGGCTGGCAAAGGGAGCCATCGATACACAGGACAAAAGGAGTGAGCAACCATGGAATAGAAAAAGAGAAAAGGAGACTAGTGAAAACCAGACACCATTGTACGTCTTTGAGTTTCAGAGAGACAGAGGAGAATACAAACCCAAAATAGAGAGAGACGCTACAGATTAGTTGCGGTTTTGTGTCACTGTGTATGTTGTTCATTATTTGATGGTATTTTGTGTGTGGGTATGCTGGCTCTTTATGCTTTTCAAAACTCAACTGACTTATTATTTCAAAGTCTTGTGGAAAGTTCCAAAATCTAACTTTGTAGGAGTAAATAATTGGTTGATTAGAGGTGGACTCCAATTAATGACAGTTTAATGAGTTTTGCATCCTTTTAATTATTTGTTTGAATGAGCTGCTATCTTTGAAAGCAGACCCTCTTTAAATTACATTCTTAACCAGGATAGCTCGGTTCAGAGGTCAATTCAACGATTTCTCTGGTATTAAAAGCTTAGATTTTATTACAAAATGAGAAAGTACAAAACAGGAACGTTATGTCATTCTGTGTTAGAGTTATTGTTTGACAAGTATTTAGGACAGAAACTGGCTAGGGACTCTTCTTTTATCCGATTCCCTGGATTGACTGGCTGATTTACGGCAGTAGCGTGTAAACTTGTGCCAGTAACCGCTTGAAAATCTGTCGATGTGCCCTGAGCAAGGCCCCCTTTAATTGAATGAAGATGTGTGCACAACTCCAGTTCCTCCACCCCACCCATAAATCCAAGAGCCATGTGTTTGAGCCAGTGTTCAAGGGGAACCTGTAAACGACCACAGGAGCAACAGATACAAGAGGTCAGGGATGCAGTTATGAAGAAATAAAAGAGGCAATATAACCCCTGCATAGCGCAAACACTGCCCTCATAAACACTAACTAAAAAAGCAACACCTGAGGATAGAAATAAAATCTGAAAGGAAAATATTCGTCCACTCCAGTTATGGGTTATTGAGATGTAATTCTAAGGTCAAATACACCATTCAATATCACACAAACAAGGCCATGGCCAGGAATAGGACAGTACACAACACATTGGTTTCTCACTTAAAACTGAGCTGACACAAAACCAGTAGTATCAGCCTTCACATCATCTCCAGAAAGACCTCAGAACCCCCTCTCACCTGATACCGCCCAGCCGGGTCGAATCGGGTTTCATAGAAGTGGAGTGCTTCACCATCTTGTAAATTGTCACCACCAGGAAGATGAGATTGAGCTGTCAAAACAGAGGCACAGCGAGGTTAACACACCACACTGGAGCACGGCATCCATTTCCTGGTATGAGCAGCAATGCACGTCGCCTACATTTCATGGTATCTTAAGACCAAAAACAGGGTGGTTCGTACACAAATAGGCAAACTCAAAGGGATTCCTAAATTTAACTAGCAGCATGTCGCCTACATGTTTTAGTCACTTACTGAGATCATATAACAATAACACATCAACATTAGTATGTTATACCAAGAGGGATATTAAACTTTCAAGCTTTGTGGTCCTCTGTAGCTCAATTGGTAGAGCATGGCGCTTGTAACACCAGGGTAGTGGGTTCAATCCCCGGGACCACCCATACGTAAAAATGTATGCACACATGACTGTAAGTCGCTTTGGATAAAAGCGTCTGCTAAATGGCATATTATTATTATATTATTTAGTGCAAATGATCAAACAGACTGCCTCCCAAAAGTGAGAATAGAGAGGTTGTAGCTTAGCTTTGGTCTCCAGCTCCACTAACACTGGCTATGATAAAGTGCCTCGGATGCCCCTTCCCACTCCTATGGCTGATGTAACTAACGCACAACACCTCAGGCCCTAGCCAAGCAGACTGGTGCCAAACACGTGTTATTACTCATAACAGCATGGGAATGTTAATCTAATACGGCCTAAACAGAACGAGAGAGCGAGAACGAGAGAGCGAGAGAGAGAGAGAGAGAGAGAGAGAGAGAGAGAGAGAGAGAGAGAGACCAGAGCAGAGCGCCATATTTTAGCAACAAAGGTCTGGAGCCAGGAAAAACAGCTCCATATTCTAAGCTATACATTCAGAAAGGTTTCCATGACTTCAGGATGTTTGTCTGTAAGCACAGGGAGGCCCACCACCACCAGGGGAAGGGAGGGGATATGGTACAATAAAACCTCACTGAAAACAACTCTTCAGTAAATATTGAGTAAATATTATATATTTTTATACTTCTATATATTTTGCATTTTCAGTTATTACAACATTCTCTATGAAAGAAAATCTCAATGAAAGAAAATAAATGACAAAAACTGCCTGGGTTTGAGGGAACACAAAGCAATTCTGATCTAGCAGAGATACTGTCCCAAGATGATCAAATACAATATATTTGTGGGCTGAATTTTATGAAAGCTGTTCAGTATATGATCTCACTCTAAAACATGAATACACCAGACCAATATAGAACCATAGCTACGTACATCCCTTTCAAATAGAAACCAATAACGTGGGGTGAAAGAGGGGTAGAGGGAGAGACAGAGAGAGGGGTAGAGAGAGAGAGAGAGGGGTAGAGAGAGAGAGAGGGGTAGAGGGAGAGAGAGAGAGGGTAGAGGGAGAGACAGCGAGAGGGAGGGAGAGAGAGAGAGTGGTAGACGGAGAGACAGCGAGAGGGAGGGAGGGAGAGAGAGAGAGAGAGAGAGAGAGAGAGACAGAGAGACAGAGAGAGAGAGAGAGAGAGAGAGGGAGAGAGAGGGGTAGAGGGAGAGACATTGAGAGGGATAGAGAGAGAGAGAGAGAGAGAGAGAGAGAGAGAGAGAGAGAGAGAGAGAGAGAAAGAGGTAGAGGGAGAGACAGAGAGAGGGATAGAGGGAGAGACAGAGAGAGGGATAGCAGAGAGAGAGAGAGAGAGAGAGAGAGAGAGAGAGAGAGAGAGAGAGAGAGAGAGAGAGAGAGAGAGAGAGAGAGAGAGAGGGTTAGAGGGAGAGAAGAAGACAGAGAATGGCTTTTAGATCAGAGTGATGTTTTGTCTCCTAGCCACCAGGGCCGATTTAGGTCTGCATGAGTCGAGTGGTTGGAGATGCATTTAACACAGCCGCCAGTGATGACACAGATCTGATGAGACAGGCAGGCAGGCAGCTTAGGGCTGAGACAATTACCGTATAACCGTGTAACCGACTGTTATGGATGAAGACAGTCATGTAAATAAAACAACCGTCATAACCGTAAAAAAAATAAACATGTTTTACATGGCATGTAATGGAATGTATTTTTGTAATGACAGTTGAGTTGAATCAACAAAACACAGCACATATTTTAGCACATAATTTACTGGCTGCCAGTCCACCCATTAAGCCATCATTGACTTGAAAGGGGACGCCCATTCTATTCATTCTATTTCTATGGCAGCACATGCAATCAGGAGCAGAGGAGAGGAGAAAATGTGCGTATATATTCATAGATAAAAAATGTGATAATCAAACGGTTATTACGGTCACCATGGTCATTTGGCTGGCCAATTACCATCAAATAAAATTCCATGACCGTCACAGCCCTAAGGCAGGCAGAGAGGCAGGCAGGCAGGCAGAGAGGCTGAGAGGCAGGCAGGCAGAGAGGCTGAGAGGCAGGCAGGCTGAGAGGCAGGCAGGCAGGCAGGCAGAGAGGCTGAGAGGCAGGCAGGCTGAGAGGCAGGCAGAGAGGCAGGCAGGCAGGCAGGCAGAGAGGCTGAGAGGCAGGCAGGCTGAGAGGCTGAGAGGCAGGCAGGCTGAGAGGCAGGCAGGCAGAGAGGCAGGCAGAGAGGCAGAGAGGCAGGCAGAGAGGCTGAGAGGCAGGCAGGCTGAGAGGCAGGCAGGCTGAGAGGCAGGCAGGCAGAGAGGCAGGCAGGCAGGCTGAGAGGCAGGCAGGCAGGCAGAGAGGCAGGCAGGCTGAGAGGCAGGCAGGCAGGCAGGCAGAGAGGCAGGCAGGCAGGAAGAGAGGCAGGCAGGCAGGCAGGCTGAGAGGCAGACAGGCTGAGAGGCAGGCAGGCTGAGAGGCAGGCAGGCTGAGAGGCAGGCAGGCAGAGAGGCAGGCAGGCAGGCTGAGAGGCAGGCAGGCAGGCAGAGAGGCAGGCAGGCTGAGAGGCAGGCAGGCAGGCAGAGAGGCAGGCAGGCAGGCAGAGAGGCAGGCAGGCAGGCAGGCTGAGAGGCAGGCAGGCTGAGAGGCAGGCAGGCAGAGAGGCAGGCAGGCAGGCAGAGAGGCAGGCAGGCAGGCAGGCAGAGAGGCAGGCAGGCAGGCAGAGAGGCAGGCAGGCAGGCTGAGAGGCAGGCAGGCAGGCAGGCAGAGAGGCAGGCAGAGAGGCAGGCAGGCTGAGAGGCAGGCAGGCAGAGAGGCAGGCAGGCTGAGAGGCAGGCAGGCAGAGAGGCAGGCAGGCAGGCAGAGAGGCAGGCAGGTAGGCAGAGGGGCAGGCAGGCAGGCAGAGAGGCAGGCAGGCAGGCAGGCAGAGAGGCAGGCAGGCAGAGAGGCAGGCAGGCAGAGAGGCAGGCAGGCACTGAACTGTACATGTACTTGCTTCTCCCCGCACCCCACTCTCTACGGACCCTCTCCTCTCCTCTGCACTACCCACTAGCACTACCCATTACCTCCTCACAAAACACACCACCAAAACCACAACACCCTTTCCCTTACGTATCTATGCACAGTATGTGCATGTGTATGTGCTGTATAAACACAGTATGTACACATTTACATGTGTTTTCTGTGTGAATAGTACAAATGTATGTGCATGCATGGGTGCGTATGTTTGTGTGTGTGTGTAAACTCCATGCGGGCTGCATGAAATATTTAGAGGTGAGGATGGAGATGTCCATGCAACGGGATTGGCTGTGGACGCGTCATGATCCTCGGCAGGGCTAGGGGGTTGTGGGTAATGGCTGTCTGGCCCACCCACTAATTATTTCCATGTTCAAACCCCCCCCCCTCTCTCCCCTCCATCCTCCCACTCTTTTTCTCACTGAGCAAATGACCTTCATGCCTGAGATTGTCTCTCCTCCTCCTCCTCCTCCTCCTCAGACAACTGACTGAGTGTGTGAAGGCGAGAACTGCTTCCTCAATCCTCAACTCTTTCCACCAAACAAACAGCTAAGCTGTTGAATGCTGCTGCTCACTAGACTAGACACATTTCATAGGATTTTACAGCTGAATGACTGCTGATGTCCTCAGGTCAGCTATAATGGACCACTTTCCTTTCATGCAACTTGATCAGCAAAAGCAAGAGCTAAGTGACCAGGCGAGACAGAAAAACTATAAAATCCATGAACTTTTCCCCCCTTCACATTACTTTGCGGAAAATAAATGTATTTTGCATGGACGTAGGCAGAGACACAGACACAGATACCAACATAGTAACAGACGTAGGCAGAGACACAGACACTCAAGCCCATACTGTATGGATAATGCACACATACCTGATTTTCATGCCATCATAGAGACACATACACACTCTCTTACACACACACACACACACACACACATCCCATAAAGTATAATGTGGCTTACCATGATAATGAAGGTGACAGGTCCTATGAAGCTCCAAATGAAGTGGTTATCCACCCTCAGCCAGCAGCTGCAATGGGACACATCATGTGATCAGGTGATAGACATCCCTCAAGAGCAAATGAGCTACTCTGGCTCTCCTACTGTGACTGTAATATCTCTGCATGTTCCACACTCTCTACAGCATTTGTCACATTGTATCCTAGTGATCAGTAACCAGCCTGGCTTCTAGACTAGATAGATGACATGATGATATAGTTACTACAGCAATAGAATAGTGATTGTCCTTCTGGACCACAGAGAGAACCTGACCTTGAACACATTCTGGCTGTGATCCATACAACAGCACTGGTATTGGATTCATGACTTCAGAGTCTGCCAAAGTCTACAATTGAGAGAGCAGTCTAGCTATCCTTTCGACTCTAAACACAGTCAAAACGTACGCACAAATAGTTCCAGCAAGATTTGTGCTGAAGCTACTGTATGTATTATCAGATAATATGTTCATTCAAATGCAGGGAGCGTTGCACTACAGCCCCAAATGTAAAAAAGAATACCCAATTTACATAACTCTCTCTGGAAAAAGAAAGGCCTACGACAAATCATATGGCTTGTTTCTTGGATAAAGGCCACTGGAGAAGAAAAGTTTAAAGAGTTAAGGTCAAGAGAGAAAAAAAAGCTCATGCGTACACAGAGAACACACCAGACCAGAGCAACCAACCAGCCAGAGAATTCATTAATGTAGTGGTTTTGCTCACAGCTTTTCTCTTTCCTCTCTGACAGGGTGTACATTTGCCAGGAGGCAGAGGGAGAGGCAGTGGGAGACTGGGGCCTGTGATGTAGCTCTCATTAGCACTATATCTATCTATGTGGGAAGAAAGGGAGTCTTGATATGGAGCTTGCTGGCCTGGGAGACCTGATTCTCTCTGCACCAAGAAAGGAAGATAGATACTGTTGAATGCTCACACAGTTTTATTGTGCAATGTTTCCCCCCAAGGTCAACATCTGAAGAGGGTATCTAGCTTTCTTTCTTTCTTTCTTGACATTACTTTTCGTACCCTGCACCTGACGGTTACTGGACGTATGTACACTACTTCTTAACTACTGCATTTTGCACCAAGCACACAAAGAAAAGGTCTACAGATGAGATGTTACTTACGCTCTCTGTGTCCCGTAGCTGCGGTAGTCGATGGCGGCCGAGATTCCCACCACCACGGCGGGAAAGAGGTATCCTGAGGCGTAATAGTACTTCCTGCGGGAGAACTCGCTCTCGAACACCTCAACCAGCATGAGGTAGAGCTGCACACCCTCCAGACACATCCAGGCAAACGCCGCGAGGAAGAAGAAATGAAGAACGACCGCAATGATGGAACACACCAGCTGGGAGGGGGACACATTTAAAGATTACACATACAGCGGTAAAGGGACAGTGGCATTGAAGCTGCATTGAAACAAGGGAAGTCAAAATAGGCATAGATAACTGAAACATATTCCCTAGGAACACAATGATAGTTAGCCAAAATAATTGTGCATCTAAGTCCACTCTGATCCATGTGTACACTCTGGGGGCACCCGCACTCCTTACCTTGGGTTCAGTCATATTGATGCCCACAAGGAAGACCAGCTCAGCAATGAAAAGGTTGAGGCAGAGGTTCTTGTGGATGGTGTTGCGGTCGCTCTGAAGGCCCCCGAAGAAGCAGAAGGTGAAGAGGCTGATGGCCAGACACACCAGCGACACAGCAATTCCCATCCGGGTTATCACCGTCAGCAGCAGATCATGGACGCTCCCCTCTGCCTGGAGAACAGGACAGAGAGACACAAACCGCCGGAGTTAGAACCAATAACCTGCCGGATCTAGGACCTAACATGACAATGGGGTTAGAACCAATAACCTGCCGGATGTACCTATCATGATATAAACACAGGGGGTGGTTAGAACTAATAAGCTTTTTTTGTTGTGAATACCTTTTTATCTTATTCAAATGTTTAGGGAATACAATGAGTATGAAGACGGAGACAACGCTATCTAGTACAGTACCACCGCCACCTTCCTTTCTCAGGCCACTTTACACAAATGCCGTTCCCAACATTTATCAGTATACGTTATATTATCTTAAGTAAATCCAATAACCTGGTCAAATAAATTACTGATGTAATGTACCATGTAAGAACATGGAGCTAATATGATATCATGACATGTCCGGATATTTATAAAGGGATTTAACTCAACATCTAGCTGAACCAATCAGAAACACGCAGCAACACAACAGGGAGGGTTTAGACCCAATAACCTGCCGGAAAACATAAGACATGACAGACTTCATGTCCCCATCAATGAACCTTGACATAACATGATGTCCTGACTCACTGAGGGATTTAACTCAACATCTACTGTAGGAAACAGAGTACATGTTGTACCACAACATGTGCCCTGCCAATGTAAAGTAATTAGTAAGCTGTCACAAAGCTCTGTGACACCAAGTTGCGACATGTTATAACATATATTCGGGGATCGCTCTGTGAAGGGCTGACATTATAAAATATAATGTGAGATCACTCTGTGAAGGGCTGATTAAAGTGCGTGTCACAACCCATGAAAATGAACACATTTCAATGTAGGCTACGACCATATGCAAAAATAGAAGCCTTCACCATACAGAATATCACTCAGGGATAGTGGTCTGAACATGAGGTAATCCGTTCCGTGATATTAGTAATTTTATTGAGGGCAGGCCAGGAGGAGTTGTAGTTGAGGTGTAGGGTTGGTGTGACGGGGAGGGAAGACTTAGCCCAGGGACTCTGGTTTCTCCTTGTGGTGAAGGGTTGTAAGATTCGGGGTTTGCGAGAGGAAGACAGGGGAAGAGTTCATGAGTCGGGACATGTTATTATATAAACCACAAACTTATGTTCCACATTTATTACTGGGTAGATGCTTGCAGCACATGATATTTATCATAAATTGGATTGTAATTGCATTTTGCTTGCAAATGGATCTCACCCACTTCATGTCGTTGAGTGGAAATGCAAATTAAAGAAGCGCGACGCAGGGCCGCCGTGTACGTTTCCCTGTGTATGATTCCAGCAGACGTGCGTGAAGGCTATTAGTCACAGACCATAGGTAAAATGTCATTTATTTCCAATAAGGTTTCAGCTAGCTCTCACTACAGTATCTTATGCCTGCGATCTCTTGCTTTTGTGCTCCCGGCAAAGTAAGTGACAGCCTCCTTCCGTTTCTCTCCATATACATTAACTAACCACATTCCTCACCTCAACTCCCATCCCCCTATCCCTCCAACAAACCCCCCACCCTCAAATCTAATCAGCCTCTGAGTTGTCAATCTTACTGTAGCCATGTTTAAATACATACTGTACGGTACATACAGTGGGGGAAAAAAGTATTTAGTCAGCCACCAATTGTGCAAGTTCTCCCACTTAAAAAGATGAGAGGGGCCTGTAATTTTCATCATAGGTACACGTCAACTATGACAGACAAATTGAGAATGTTTTTTCCAGAAAATCACATTGTAGGATTTTTAATGAATTTATTTGCAAATTATGGTGGAAAATAAGTATTTGGTCACGTACAAACAAGCAAGATTTCTGGCTCTCACAGACCTGTAACTTCTTCTTTAAGAGGCTCCTCTGTCCTCCACTCGTTACCTGTATTAATGGCACCTGTTTGAACTTGTTATCAGTATAAAAGACACCTGTCCACAACCTCAAACAGTCACACTCTAAACTCCACTATGGCCAAGACCAAAGAGCTGTCAAAGGACACCAGAAACAAAATTGTAGACCTGCACCAGGCTGGGAAGACTGAATCTGCAATAGGTAAGCAGCTTGGTTTGAAGAAATCAACTGTGGGAGCAATTATTAGGAAATGGAAGACATACAAGACCACTGATAATCTCCCTCGATCTGGGGCTCCACACAAGATCTCACCCCGTGGGGTCAAAATGATCACAAGAACGGTGAGCAAAAATCCCAGAACCACACGGGGGGACCTAGTGAATGACCTGCAGAGAGCTGGGACCAAAGTAACAAAGCCTACCATCAGTAACACACTACGCCGCCAGGGACTCAAATCCTGCAGTGCCAGACGTGTCCCCCTGCTTAAGCCAGTACATGTCCAGGCCCGTCTGAAGTTTGCTAGAGTGCATTTGGATGATCCAGAAGAGGATTGGGAGAATGTCATATGGTCAGATGAAACCAAAATATTACTTTTTGGTAAAAACTCAACTCGTCGTGTTTGGAGGACAAAGAATGCTGAGTTGCATCCAAAGAACACCATACCTACTGTGAAGCATTGGGGTGGAAACATCATGCTTTGGGGCTGTTTTTCTGCAAAGGGACCAGGACGACTGATCCGTGTAAAGGAAAGAATGAATGGGGCCATGTATCGTGAGATTTTGAGTGAAAACCTCCTTCCATCAGCAAGGGCATTGAAGATGAAACGTGGCTGGGTCTTTCAGCATGACAATGATCCCAAACACACCGCCCGGGCAACGAAGGAGTGGCTTCGTAAGAAGCATTTCAAGGTCCTGGAGTGGCCTAGCCAGTCTCCAGATCTCAAACCCATAGAAAATCTTTGCAACAAGGGAGTTGAAAGTCCTTGTTGCCCAGCGACAGCCCCAAAACATCACTGCTCTAGAGGAGATCTGCATGGAGGAATGGGCCAAAATACCAGCAACAGTGTGTGAAAAAAAATTCTCATTTTGTCTGTCATAGTTGACGTGTACCTATGATGAAAATTACAGGCCTCTCTCATCTTTTTAAGTGGGAGAACTTGCACAATTGGTGGCTGACTAAATACTTTTTTTCCCCACTGTACAATGAGGGGGGATGGGGCAGATTCACTACGAGTGTCCTTAAATCCCAAATCAACCCCTAGCCCCTAACCCCTGGAGCAGGGATGGGCAACTTTGATGGGGGTGGGGGCCACAAAAAATCTGAACTCATCATGAGGGGCCACAGTGGCTCGCGGTCTGTGTACCCACATCCATACCCACACTTGCAGTCAGAGCCAGTCCTAACCTTTTTTTTTGGCAATTCTACACATTTTGTCATGGGGTGGAAAGAAGATTTTGCAATTTTATAACTCATTTCATGCAATTCTACTCATTTTGCCATGGGGTGGAGAAAACAAGGTGCAGTTATACAGCTAATTTCCTGCATTTCTACACATTTGGCCATATGGTGGAGAGAAATGTTTGCAGTTCTTAATATAATATCTCAGTGACAGTGACTACCCCCCCCGGTTGGTAAATAGACCATGTTTACTACAAGTTAAGATGGCTGACTTGACTAACTTACCGATCTAAAAATTTTTTGCTGACATGGGGTAATTGAGTGACTGTCAGTGACTGACATAACAGAGAAAAACCTCTGATGCACTATCAAATTACGAAATCGCACCTTGTGTATTCTACTATTCTAACTCTCAACAGTAAGTTGAGACCCCGACTGAATAAAAAGAAAAACGTGTATTGACCAGCGGGCCAACAATGGTCGCCAGCTGCCCATCCCTGCCCTAGAGACTTATGGAGATCTGAGAGGATTGGATGGGTATCCACAATATGGTTACAATTCCACAGAGGACAAGAATTGTGGACATTCCACCATATTTCTTACACACATACAATCCTCTCCGATCTACACAAATGTCTAAGGGGTTAAGGGCTAGCTAGGGGTTGGTTTGAAACAGCCACTCACCATGTTCCCTAGATGGGAACATGCATACATATTACATACATCCGGTAGAAGTCCAACCCCACAGCATGATAGAACCCATTGAGGGCCACTCACCACGTTCCCTCTATGGGCCATTAGGATGGCGAAGTTGGTCAGGTGACTACAGGAACAGGTGGTGTGGCTCTTGTTGGTGTCCAGGAGCTTACAGCCCTGAGTAGACCAGTAGCCTATCATACTCCTCTCAGAGTAGTTCCAGAAGGAGCAGTTGGGGTTGTAGTAGTGCTCCTTCTACAAAGCAGAAAATAAAGAAATAAGAACATTGTTTAAGACAACTAGCTAACAGTTAGGGTTGTAGTAGTTCTCTTCATCAACCTGGCCAAGGCTTTCGACTCTGTCAACCACCGCCTTCTTATTGGCAGACTAAATAGCCTTGGTTTCTCAAATGACTGCCTCGCCTGGTTCACCAACTACTTCTCAGATAGAGGTCAATGTGTCAAATCGGAGGGCCTGTTGTCTGGTCTCTATGGGGGTGCCACAGGGTTCAATTCTCGGGACGACTCTATTCTCTGTGTATATCAATGATGTTGATCTTGCTGCTGGTGATGCTCGGATCCACCTCTATGCGGATGACACCATTTTGTATACATCTGGCCCTTCATTGGACACTGTGTTAACAAACCTCCAAACGAGCTTCAATGCCATACAACACTCCTTCCGTAGCCTCCAACTGCTCTTAAACGCTAGTAAAACTAAATGCATGCTCTTCAACCGAACGCTGCTTGCACCTGCCCACCCAACTAAAATCACTACTCTCGGCGGGTCTGACCTAGAGTATGTGGACAACTACAAATACCTAGGTGTCTGGTTAGACTGTAAACTCTCCTTCCAGACTCACATTAAGAATCTCCAATCCAAAGTTAAATCTAGAATCGGTTTCCTATTTCGCAACAAAGCCTCCTTCACTCATGCTGTTAAACATGCCCTCGTAAAACTGACTATCCTACCGATCCTTGACTTCGGTGATGTCATTTACAAAAAGCCTCCAACACTCTACTCAGCAAATTGGATGTAGTCTATCACAGTGCCATCCATTTTGTCACCAAAGCCCCATATACTACCCACCATTGTGACCTGTACGCTCTCGTTGGCTGGCCCTCACTACATATTCGTCGCCAAACCCACTGGCTCCAGGTCATCTATAAATCACTGCTAGGCAAATCCCCGTCTTATCTTAGCTCACTGGTCACCATAGCAACACCCACCCACAGTCTGCGCTCCAGCAGGTATATCTCACTGGTCATCCCCAAAGCCAACACCTCCTTTGGCCGCCATTCCTTCCAGTTCTCTGCTGCCAATGACTGGAATGAACTGCAAAAATCTCTGAAGCTGGAGACTCTTATCTCTATTTGCACATCATCTTTTGCACATCTATCATTCCAGTGTTAATAGGAAATTGTAACTATTTTGCACTATGGCCTATTTATTGCCTTACCTCCATCATTTACTACATTTGCACAAACTGTATAAACAGTGGGGAGAACAAGTATTTGATACACTGCCGATTTTGCAGGTTTTCCTACTTACAAAGCATGCAGAGGTCTGTAATTTTTTATTATAGGTGTGAGAGACGGAATCTAAAACAAAAATCCAGAAAAACACATTGTATGATTTTTAAGTAATTAATTTGCATTTTATTGTATGACATAAGTATTTGATACATCATAAAAGCAGAACTTAATATTTGGTACAGAAACCTTTGTTTGCAATTACAGAGATCATACGTTTCCTGTAGGTCTTGACCAGGTTTGCACACACTGCAGCAGGGATTTTGGTCCACTCCTCCATACAGACCTTCTCCAGATCCTTCAGGTTTCGGGGCTGTCGCTGGGCAATATGGACTTTCAGCTCCCTCCAAAGATTTTCTATTGGATTCAGGTCTGGAGACTGGCTAGGCCACTCCAGGACCTTGAGATGCTTCTTACGGAGCCACTCCTTAGTTGCCCTGGCTGTGTGTTTCGGGTCGTTGTCATGCTGGAAGACCAGGCCACGACCCATCTTCAATGCTCTTACTGAGGGAAGGAGGTTGTTGGCCAAGATCTCGCGATACATGGCCCCATCCATCCTCCCCTCAATACGGTGCAGTCGTCCTGTCCCCTTTGCAGAAATGCATCCCCAAAGAATGATGTTTCCACCTCCATGCTTCACGGTTGGGATGGTGTTCTTGGGGTTGTACTCATCCTTCTTCTTCCTCCAAACATGGCGAGTGAAGTTTAGACCAAAAAGCTCTATTTTTGTCTCATCAGACCACATGACCTTCTCCCATTCCTCCTCTGGATCATCCAGATGGTCATTGGCAAACTTCAGACGGGCCTGGACATGCGCTGGCTTGAGCAGGGGGACCTTGCGTGCGCTGCAGGATTTTAATCCATGACGGCGTAGTGTGTTACTAATGGTTTTCTTTGAGACTGTGGTCCCAGCTCTCTTCAGGTCATTGACCAGGTCCTGCCGTGTAGTTCTGGGCTGATCCCTCACCTTCCTCATGATCATTGATGCCCCACGAGGTGAGATCTTGCATGGAGCCCCAGACCGGGGGTGATTGACCGTCATCTTGAACTTCTTCCATTTTCTAATAATTGCACCAACAGTTGTTGCCTTCTCACCAAGCTGCTTGCCTATTGTCCTGTAGCCCATCCCAGCCTTGTGCAGGTCTACAATTGTATCCCTGATGTCCTTACACAACTCTCTGGTCTTGGCCATTGTGGAGAGGTTGGAGTCTGTTTGATTGAGTGTGTGGACTGGTGTCTTTTATACAGGTAACGAGTTCAAACAGGTGCAGTTAATACAGGTAATGAGTGGAGAACAGGAGGGCTTCTTAAAGAAAAACTAACAGGTCTGTGAGAGCCAGAATTCTTACTGGTTGGTAGGTGATCAAATACTTATGTCATGCAATAAAATGCAAATTAATTACTTAAAAATCATACAATATGATTTTCTGGATTTTTGTTTTAGATTCCGTCTCTCACAGTTGAAGTAAAAATTACAGACCTCTACATGCTTTGTAAGTAGGAAAACCTGCAAAATCGGCAGTGTATCAAATACTTGTTCTCCCCACTGTATATATTTTCTGTTGTATTTTTGACTTAATGTTTTGTTTACCCCATATGTAACACTGTGTTGTTGTTTTTAATCGCACTGCTTTGCTTTATCTTGGCCAGGTCGCAGTTGTAAATGAGAACTTGTTCTCAACTGGCTTACCTGGTTAAATAAAGGTTAAATAAATAAAAATAATAAAAATAATAAGCAACATGAGGAAACCTCTTAAATACCATAAACAACAACATTCAAAGCATTGTTAAAAACAATGAACACATTACTTTAGAGTACATATGCTTCCTACCTATATATACAGTACCAGTCAAACATTTGGACACACCTACTCATTCCAGGGTTTTTCTTTATTTTGACAATTTTCTACATTGTAGAATAATAGTGAAGACATCAAAACTATGGAATAACACATTTGGAATCATGTAGTAACCAAAAAAGTGTTAAACAAATCAAAATATATTTTATATTTGAGATTCTTCAAAGTAGCAACCCCTTGCCTTGATGACAGCTTTGCACACTCTTGGCATTCTCTCAACCAGCTTCATGAGGTAGTCACCTGGACACCAATAATAAGAAGAGACTTGCTTGGGCAAAGAAACATGAGCAATGGACATTAGACCGGTGGAAATCTGTCCTTTGGTCTGATGAGTCCAAATTTGAGATTTTTGGTTCCAACCGCCGTGTCTTTGTGAGACGCAGAGTAAGTGAACTGATGATCTCTGCATGTGTGGTTCCCACAGTGAAGCATGGAGGAGGAGGTGTGATGGTGTGTGGGTGCTTTACTGGTGACACTGTCTGTGATTTATTTAGAATTCAAGGCACACTTAACCAGCATGGCTCCCACAGCATTCTGCAGCGATACGCCATCCCATCTGGTTTGCGCTTAGTGGGACTATAATTTCTCCCAAAACACCTCCAGGCTGAGTAAGGGCTATTTGAACAAGAAGGAGAGTGATGGAGTGCTGCATCAGATGACCTAGCCTCCACAATCACACGACCTCAACCCAATTGAGATTGTTTGGGATGAGTTGGACCGCAGAGTGAAGGAAAAGCAGCCAACAAGTGCTTAGCATATGTGGGAACTCCTTCAAGACTGTCGGAAAAGCATTTCAGGTGAAGATGGTTGAGAGAATGCCAAGAGTGTGCAAAGCTGTCATCAAGGCAAAGGGTGGCTACTTTGAAGAATCTAAAATTTGTTTAACACTTTTTTGGTTACTACATGATTCCATGTGTGCTATTTCATAGTTTTGATGTCTTCACTATTATTCGACAATGTAGAAAATAGTAAAAATAAAGAAAAACCCTTAAATGAGTAGGTGTGTCCAAACTTGACTGGTTTGTTCAGTATATATATATATATATGTATATATATATAAAATATATATATATATATATATATATATAGTCTAGTGAGTGTGCGTAGGGTAAGTGCAAGATAGTCAGTGCATATCTGCTAATCTGTGTAAGCGACAAATAAACCTTGATTTGATTTTTACTTATTGTCTGTCATGCCAAGTGCAATTATAAACAATTACAGTATATTGAAATCTGTCATAAACATGGTAGCATTTTCTATGTAAACTAACAGAAACGTATACACATGTATTGATATTTTACAGCCGTGCTCACAGTGCAGCTGTATCTTATGACATTGGCATTTATCTTCCAACTACTAAAGACAACACTGCCATTTCCTTTCCCAGTATTTCCCCCTGCACTGAATCACACCGCAGCCTGACACCAGCGCTCCAGGATTTTCTCAGGGGAAGGGGAACTCACGTCGAGGTGCTCCAGGGTGAAGATGACGGGGTCAGACACGAACACACGGCTGGACTCCTTGGTGATGGAGGCGGCCAGGATGTGCGAGTTGACGGTCAGGTCTGAGAGGTTACGTCCTCCTCCTCTGCCGCCTCCTCCCCAGAGCGTGGCGTTCTCTGTACTGAGGAACTGGCCCAGGTGCTTATAGAGGACAAACACAAGCTTGGCCACACCTGGGAAAAAACACATTAGAATAAGATTTATGGTGGCATTGTGAACGTATAAAATTGCTACTAATTTCTATCCTTCAACCACTGTCTCAGTGAAGGGCAATGCTCCTTCAGCATGATCACATTCATTTATTCATTCCCCCCATTACCGTTTTTACTGTTGACTTTGACTGTGTTTGCAGACAGCTGAATGGAGGCTCCACCCTTGCTGGTCTGGGGGAACCTGAAGTCCTGCACCTGGCCGTCTGTACTGAGCACATACACATCCAGCACTTGAGGAGGACAAGGTGAGGGGGAAGTAGAGGGGGAAGAGCAGAGAGAGAGGGGAAGGGAGGAGGGGGAAGAGGGAAAAGGAGAAGGGAATGTTGGTGGTATATATTACTGATAGATCAAGTATCAATCAATGATTTATATAGATACACTAGATGACTGTTGGGGGTGCTGTGTTGAAGCCACCGTACCTCCATCTTGGCACTCCCCCACCATTGTAGAAAATATTTTGGAAGCTATAGAAATGCATTTATTAATGTCTACATTCTACATTCTATTACAGACATCTTAATGCATACTTTTTAATTATATTATGTGAGCTAAACATACAAATATACAGTGGGGAAAAAAAGTATTTAGTCAGCCACCAATTGTGCAAGTTCTCCCACTTAAAAAGATGAGAGAGGCCTGTAATTTTCATCATATGTACACGTCAACTATGACAGACAAAATGAGAAAGAAAAAAATCCAGAAAATCACATTATAGGATTTCTTATGAATTTATTTGCAAATTATGGTGGAAAATAAGTATTTGGTCACCTACAAACAAGCAAGATTTCTGGCTCTCACAGACCTGTAAATTCTTCTTTAAGAGGCTCCTCTGTCCTCCACTCGTTACCTGGATTAATGGCACCTGTTTGAACTTGTTATCAGTATAAAAGACACCTGTCCACAACCTCAAACAGTCACACTCCAAACTCCACTATGGCCAAGACCAAAGAGCTGTCAAAGGACACCAGAAACAAAATTGTAGACCTGCACCAGGCTGGGAAGACTGAATCTGCAATAGGTAAGCAGCTTGGTTTGAAGAAATCAACTGTGGGAGCAATTATTAGGAAATGGAAGACATACAAGACCACTGATAATCTCCCTCGATCTGGGGCTCCACACAAGATCTCACCCCGTGGGGTCAAAATGATCACAAGAACGGTGAGCAAAAATCCCAGAACCACACGGGGGACCTAGTGAATGACCTGCAGAGAGCTGGGACCAAAGTAACAAAGCCTACCATCAGTAACACACTACGCCGCCAGGGACTCAAATCCTGCAGTGCCAGACGTGTCCCCCTGCTTAAGCCAGTACATGTCCAGGCCCGTCTGAAGTTTGCTAGAGTGCATTTGGATGATCCAGAAGAGGATTGGGAGAATGTCATATGGTCAGATGAAACCAAAATATTACTTTTTGGTAAAAACTCAACTCGTCGTGTTTGGAGGACAAAGAATGCTGAGTTGCATCGAAAGAACACCATACCTACTGTGAAGCATGGGGGTGGAAACATCATGCTTTGGGGCTGTTTTTCTGCAAAGGGACCAGGACGACTGATCCGTGTAAAGGAAAGAATGAATGGGGCCATGTATCGTGAGATTTTGAGTGAAAACCTCCTTCCATCAGCAAGGGCATTGAAGATGAAACGTGGCTGGGTCTTTCAGCATGACAATGATCCCAAACACACCGCCCGGGCAACGAAGGAGTGGCTTCGTAAGAAGCATTTCAAGGTCCTGGAGTGGCCTAGCCAGTCTCCAGATCTCAACCCCATAGAAAATCTTTGGAGGGAGTTGAAAGTCCGTGTTGCCCAGCGACAGCCCCAAAACATCACTGCTCTAGAGGAGATCTGCATGGAGGAATGGGCCAAAATACCAGCAACAGTGTGTGAAAACCTTGTGAAGACTTACAGAAAATGTTTGACCTGTGTCATTGCCAACAAAGGGTATATAACAAAGTATTGAGAAACGTTTGTTATTGACCAAATACTTATTTTCCACCATAATTTGCAAATAAATTCATTAAAAATCCTACAATGTGATTTTCTGGGGAAAAAAATCTCATTTTGTCTGTCATAGTTGACGTGTACCTATGATGAAAATTACAGGCCTCTCTCATCTTTTTAAGTGGGAGAACTTGCACAATTGGTGGCTGACTAAATACTTTCCCCCCCCCACTGTCTATACATAAAAAGCTTAAAAGTATAATTTTTTGACATTACTAATGTTACTGTCCCCACTAAAACATCAAAAATACTTAAATACATGTAATTTGTTCCTTTAAAACATTGAATTGAAATATTGTAGAATTTCATTAATTCCTATTGCGACCTGTGGCTACAATGCCTCTCAATGGCCAATACATACCATCAGCAATCCAGGGTTTACAGTGAGGGAAAAAAGTATTTGATCGTTTGCCCACTGACAAAGACATGATCAGTCTATAATTTTAATGGTAGGTTTATTTGAACAGTGAGAGACAGAATAACAACAAAAAAATCCAGAAAAACGCATGTCAAAAATTGTATACATTGATTTTTGATTTTAATAAGGGAAATAAGTATTTGACCCCTCTGCAAAACATGACTTAGTACTTGGTGGCAAAACCCTTGTTGGCAATCACAGAGGTCAGACGTTTCTTGTAGTTGGCCAGCAGGTTTGCACACATCTCAGGAGCATGGAGCCCCAGGCTGAGGGAGATTGACAGTTATTTTGTGTTTCTTTCATTTGTGAATAATCGCACCAACTGTTGTCACCTTCTCACCAAGCTGCTTGGCAATGGTCTTGTAGCCCATTCCAGCCTTGTGTAGGTCTATAATCTTGTCCCTGACATCCTTGGAGAGCTCTTTGGTCTTGGCCATGGTGGAGAGTTTGGAATCTGATTGATTGATTGCTTCTGTGGACAGGTGTCTTTTATACAGGTAACAAACTGAGATTAGGAGCACTCCCTTTAAGAGTGTGCTCCTAATCTCAGCTCGTTACCTGTATAAAAGACACCTGGGAGCCAGAAATCTTTCTGATTGAGAGGGGGTCAAATACTTATTTCCCTCATTAAAATGCAAATCAATTTATAACATTTTTGACATGCGTTTTTCTGTTTATTTTTGTTGTTATTCTGTCTCTCACTGTTCAAATAAACCTACCATTAAAATTATAGACTGATAATTTCTTTGTCAGTGGGCAAACGTACAAAATCAGCAGGGGATCAAATACTTTTTTCCCTCACTGTATATACATCATTGGTTTCAATAGCAACACACAGTGTATAATAGAGCTCTGATATAAAGGTTGGGAAGGGTGAAACAAGAGAGCAGCCATGTCCAGTGTTCCAGCTACAGAATCCAATCTCAATCAATATCCCATCCAACGCTACTTACTATTAAAAAAAAAGCACTAAGCTGCTCCCTGTAACCCTGGCCTACAGAGCTCCTCAGGGAGAGAGAGATGGAGAGAGAGAGAGAGAGAGATGGAGAGAGAGAGAGAGAGAGAGAGAGAGAGAGAGAGAGAGAGAGAGAGAGAGAGATCACACCACCATACAACCTGCTGCAGATATCATAGTTTTTTACTTTTTCTTCCCCCTATGGGTTCAGATAACTCTGGCCTCGCCAGCGAGCAAATCTCTGAAATTCTCTCTCTCTCTCTCGTAAGAAAAGGTGGTAGCTTGGAGAAATTTGTTGTTGAGGCCTTGTGTGCTTAAAGCACATAAACTATGCAACTATTAAAGTATTCATGGTGTGTATAGACAAAAATAATAATTGTGCATTTGCAGGCTGCAGTGCATCAGCTTTTCCTTATCTGCTTCTATTTACCATTTACTGAGAATGGGTTAAGGCAGGGTTAGAGGATATAGCTACCGTATAGAATATTACATTATTCAATTGATTTCTTTGATTTTCCATGAGTAGACCGGACAGCTTATCTTGCAAGGTGAGCGGGGAACCCATAACCATGGAACAAAGAGGCTTGTGTGGGAAAATGACAGTTCACTGCACAAAGCTGACTTAAATGAATGAGATCACATTGCTAATAAACTGCCTGTGAGAACATATTAGCTTGCCTGGCGCTGAGTGAGACATCAAACCTCCTACTGTGACTTCAACTAAATGTGGTTTTTTTAAAAACCACTTTGCCTTTCTCCTGGAGGAATAGCTGTCCAGATAATTTTTCTGTGTCTAGAATGAATAAGCCAATGGAACCTAACATCAGTATGTTTCTACAGAACTGTTGTGAATGTTAACTTCCACTTCCTTGGACATAACAAACAGTTGTAAAAAAGCACATTTTACTACTGAGGTCAAAGTAACTTTCTTCCAAGACATGGCCACAGTTTAATTAAAATAATAATTAAACTGTGGATTGTAACTGGCAGACGTGTCTGTCTCGTTTTTCCTTTTTATGAGTGACGGGCAGGGAGGGTAGAGAGAAGAAAATAAACATACTGATATTGTCTGCAGGCACTTTGACTACAGCGGGCTCAATCAGGTTGTCGGCAAGGACGAAGGCTCCTTCCTCCAGGGTATCCAGTAACATGGTGGCGGCGTGCGTTTGCTCCGTGGAATTCATGTCTTCCCAGGACTTCAGGGCTTCCGGCCTCAGGAGGTTGTCAACCGTATCTACAATGGCCTGTATCCGTGAAACAAATGTCAGAGTTTGTTGCTTTTTTTATACCTCATAACTTCTACAACTGTCTGCAGCATGAAGACAGAAAGGGGGCAAGGAAGGCATATGATGCTGATGGCAAGCAAGGACAAGCACATCAACAACAACAACTAAAAAATACAATAAATAAGGTCACTGGCATTATAGGATGATATGAAGATACATTTAAATTAAAACATCACTTAAAGATGGCATGGCGGTCACAGAATATAAACTAGAGGAAGTTGTCTCCCCATTTCCCTGGTTTAGACCCATTTATTTTCTTTTGAATAACAAAACTGTGCCAGAGGGGAAGTTGGAACACAAACCAAATGTTTTTCAAATGAATGGAGCAGTTCTTCCTCAATACTGCTCTCTTAGTTCCTGTTCTTAAACATCTTACTTTTCCCAAAGAACAATTATCTTCCTCTTCCCTAATAATGAATATATTCCATAACAGGATCTGGTCATAATGGCCTTGAAATGTGCAGTTTTTCCTTCCTTGAGGGGAAAATGTTATCAAAAAACTGAAATCATTTGTTTCATGGGTAGCAGTCGAAGTAAAGAAGGGGATAATTCTGCTTGTTTTCAATGGCAATCCTTTCATTTCCTGCTTGGCTGATAAGCAGTAAGTAAGCAAAACATTCCAAACCCTCCCTAGAAAAAGTATCATATGTTGATCAAAATGGAGGTCCCTGTGACCCTGTGCAGGAGAGTTCACAACTCCCATGTAGCTTAGCATATCTATATCCACACAGCAGCGCTAACGCTAGCCCTACTGATGACTCCCATGTAGCTTAGCATATCTACATCCACACAGCATCACCAACGCCAGCCCAACTGACGACTCCCATGTAGCTTAGCATATCTATATCCACACAACATTGCTAATGCTAGCTGCACTGATGACTCCCATGTAGCGTAGCATATTCATATCCACACAGAAATGCTAGGCTAGCCCCACAGATAAACATAGCCATCGGCATAATTATCCCACAAATCCATATCAACCCATGGCCCGATAAACCAGAGACAATTTAACCACAGGTGCCATTAACCACAGCAGAGGCCCAGGCTACATTATAGTGGTAATTAGGAAAAATAAAAAGTCACTCACTGTACCAATTAGTGCAAAGCTGTGATTATCATCCCACACACACACACACACACACACACACTAATTGACCATAGGCACAATTACCCTGTTGCCTGGATTAACCATTGGGGGGATTAAACCCAATGATTTATAGATACACTAGATGACTGATGGGGGCGATTTGTTGAAGCCACCGTGCTTCCATCTTGGCACTCCCCCACCATTGTAAAAAATATTTTGGAAGCTATAGAAATGCATTTACTAATATCTATATTTGTTTTTGACACATTTATTTTATTACAGACACCTTAATGCATACTTTTAAATTATTTTGTGTGAGCTAAACATAAAAATATATAAAAACATTTTCCTTAAAGTATATATATTTTTAGATTACTAATGTTACTGTGCCCACTACAACAGCAAAATACTTCAATACATGTAATTTTGTCCTTGAAACATTTAATTGAAATATTGTAGAATTCCATTCATTCCTATGGAGGACTGCTCCTACTGGGGAGTGCCAATACATTGCATCAGCAATCCAGGGTTTATATACATCATTAATTAAACCCTGTAGTCCCTCGCTATCAAACCAGACCGATTATTAACCAATCACCACAAAATGTAAACCGACCACACAGCATGGCTGCCATTATTACCTAGAGCTATGATAGGCATACAGCCCAGCTCTGAATCGGATACCTATAGCCTCTGTCTGTGTCTCTCTATGGGGGAATGCTGACCCTTCAGAAGGGATAGATAGAGCCTCTGTTAAGGACCACACACACAACATCTAATGTTGATTTGCTGTATGTCTGCTGATCGCTCGGCACGCTGCGTTTTAGGGACCACCCGCTGGTGGATGTCTGACTGCGCAAATTACAGCATGCACTCTGTTCAAAGGTGCTAATTACTCTCGGCCGGCAAACGCTACTGGTGTGTCCTTTATTGGACTGTGATGGGGGAGTCAGAGAGGGGATAGGGAGGATAGGAGAGAGGAGAGGAAAGGAGAGAGGAAGAGAGTCGGAGAAGAGAGGAGAGGAGAGGGGAGAGGGGTCAGAGAGAGGAGAGGGTGGTCAGAGTAGCAGTAGTGATTACAGGGCTAGGACCATTACACCCCAGACAAACAGAGAAACACTCAACGGTCCTCCCTCCTGGTGAGAACCCCCCTTATAGGCGTGAAGGAGGAACAAAAAACTAAACAAATCCATGTCTCCAATTTGTGGCCGTGTTAAAATAAAAAAAACTGTTCTGATTGAGTCCTCTTTTATTCTCGCCTGGGTGGAGGTCGCACAACACAACAATCACAAGGGTGTTACCCAAGATGCCCCACAGCGAGGAGGAAATGCTTGGGTAATGGTGGTCGTGCGGACTTCACTAACATTGCCTATTGATGGATGGTGATGCATAAAGAAGACAGCCTTAAATCAAGTTGACGGAGACATATCCCAATTTCTCACAGTAAAAGAGACCTCAGTAAAAACAGCCCTAACTCATCATGGTGAAGAATGCTCCCACCAGTCGAACAGAGAGACTGATGAGAGAGACACAAGGTCTGAGATGGCTGGTTTGTGCCGTGCAAGGCAGGCCCACTGTTTGTTTACGCCAGAGCCACTTCTTTCAACAGGACCTGCTCTCAGATTATAAACTCGAAGGAAAGGAAAATGACATGGAGAGAGAAAGGAATTAAAAAGACCCAACAAATCCGATATGAACACAAACACATTAATGGGACTGAACATGAATCCATCAGACAAACACAAAAATGTCAGCGAGAGGAAGAACAAGAAGACACTGGTAAAATGTAAGCACGTGAAAAACTGGGTACACTGCCACTTTGATCACACTTATGGGTGACAGGGAGGTACAATTACGGCCGTGGGAAGGCAATTACTCATACAACGCACAAGGAGCAGATAGGAGAGAGGGAGGGAGGGATCGAGAGAGGGATGGGGAATGAGGGGGATGGAGAGAGAGATAAGTGATAGAAGGAGAGATATTAAAGATAAGACATATTGACTGACAGACAGGCAGGCAGATAGACAGACAGACAGACAGGTGACTTGAGAGGTATTGAGATCGATGGACATACCGACAGGCTAACAAACACAGGCTGGCAGATGCACAAGCAGAGAGACAGGTGGCCATGTTGTGCATACAGACAAGCCAGCAGATAATCACGGACAGACAGACAGACAGACACAGACAGAGAAACACCAACACTACTGATCATATTGTGGATACTTTAAGAGGTAGAGGTGTCTATGTGGAACCAGCAGGTATACCTTCATATATGCCCTGCAAGTCCTCTCTCTCTTTTGAAGCTTTTTAACAAAAAGACAGGATCAAGAACAAGAGACACACTATTAGGAAGCAAAAAGCTTAGGGGAAAGAAAGAGGTTAGTCTATGTCTTTAGAAAACATATATCCTAAAATATACCACTTACCCAACTCGAATCAGGAAGGAAATGATAATGTATAAACCTTATGTTAGGTAGATGAAATAAGATGTTCATAATATATTATGAAGCACATTCTAAATGTGTTTCGGAAGCAGTATCTGAATATGTATCTAGCTTACATAACTACAAGGGCTTTGCTGGCCGAGACAAAGCTGCACAGCATAGCGTTGTAGAGGGGGAATTGCTGAGATTAAATTCCTATGCTTTGCATTAACGATGCTTTATAAAGCACTGAGATAATTGTTAGGTTCTAAACGAACCGAGCATTGAGACAATAAACAAAGTAGGAGAGGGTAATTTGGATTCCATGGCACTGAGGTTATAACAGTCTGCCAGCTCTTGGTTTTATTTTAGAGCCTTTGTTGGTCTGTCTCAGTCAAAAGAGACTGGTTCATTATTCCCACAGCTAGCTAAGTCGTGGCTGCAGGAGTATAGCATTGTGCTGTTGTAAGACAGTACAGCCAGAACATAGACAGAAAGGTTCAGTCTAGGACTAGCTACAAAGGTAACAAAGAAAACCCTACGCCAAAATCCACTTTGCTTTTAGGATATCTTTCACCTTTGCGTTCTGAATAACACTGTAAAACTGTCATTCATTTCTCCATATGACTGTGGCAGATTTGTGCTTGGGCCCTTCACTCAGAGAGACATGGTAAGTGCTCTGGAGGAGGGAAGGCAGCTCTGTTCTTGCCTGTCTGGTGGTAGAGAGGATAGTTATTATGTGTTGGCTAGCAGGGGGCTGCTATCCATTAGCTCTTAGTCAGAGCTGCCAGGTGAGAAAGCTGCATTTTAGAACCCAGTCATTTCTAGGAAAAGGTGGGGCTGGAAGAATGAGCTCCCTCCCTCACCGCAGCCACAGCTCCCCCTAAGGGCTGGGGCTACCTTTCCTCACTCCCTCCTCCACCTCACCTGGAGGAAGACTTGTGGTTGTGGAGGGGTGGGTGGGGGTTGGGGGTTAATGAGTGACTTATAATTAGCTTTACATTTGTGGGTTTTTCTTGTTTTTTCTTAACAAGCTAAATTATCTAACGTCATCGGCAGATAATTTATCTTATTTCAAGATATTTTACCTTAAATCGTCTTAATAAGGTAAATATCTTAAAATAAGATAAATGACTTGCTAAAATTTAACTTTCTGCAGTGAGAGTAGCTTGAGGGGGGCAACGGGAGGGGCAGGGAGGGCAGGAGAGGAGGGAATACTACCCACCCAGATATATACACGCATGTTTATACAGTATATGGTGCTCAACTTAACTAGCCTACCTGGGGTCACATACAGTGCATTCGGAAAGTATTCAGACCCCTTCACATTTTCCAAATTTTGTTACGTTACGTTATTCTAAAATGTTTTTTTTTATTTTTTATCATCAATCTACAAAAACTGTAGTTTGTTTTGGTGTGCAAATGTATTACAAATAAAAAACTAAAATACCCTATTTACATATAGTACCAGTCAAAAGTTTGGACACACCTACTCATTCAAGGGTTTTTCTTTATTTTTACTATTTTCTACATTGTAGCATAATAGTGAAGACATCAAATCAAAATATATTTTAGATTTTAGATTCTTCAAAGTAGCCACCCTTTGCCTTGATGACAGATTTGCACTATCTTGGCATTCTCTCAAGCAGCTTCACCTGGAATGCTTTTCCAACAGTCTTGAAGGAGTTCCCACATATGCTGAGCACTTGTTGGCTTCTTTTCCTTCACTCTGCGGTCCAACTCATCCCAAACCATATCAATTGGGTTGAGGTCGGGGGATTGTGGAGGCCAGGTCATCTGATGCAGCACTCTATCACTCTCCTTCTTGGTCAAATAGCCCTTACACAGCCTTGAGGTGTGTTGGGTCATTGTCCTGTTGAAAAACAAATGATAGTCCCACTAAGCGCAAACCAGATGGGATGGCGTATCGCTGCAGAATGCTGTGGGGGCCATGCTGGTTAAGTGTGCCTTGAATTCTAAATAAATCACAGACAGTGTCACCAGCAAAGCACCCCCACACCATCACACCTCCTCCTCCATGTTTCACGGTGGGACCACACATGCTGAGATCATCCGTTCACAGACTCTGCATCTCACAAAGACACGGCGGTTAGAACCAAAAATCTCAAATTTGGACTCATCAGACCAACGGACAGATTTCCTCTGGTCTAATGTCCATTGCTCGTGTTTCTTGGCCCAAGCAAGTCTCTTCTTCTTACTAGTGTCCTTTAGTAGTGGTTTCTTTGCACCAATCGACCATGAAGGCCTGATTCACGCAGGTCTCCTCTGACCAGCTGATGTTGAGATGTGTCTGTTACTTGAACTCTGTGAAGCATTTATTTGGGCTGCAATTTCTGAGGCTGGTAACTCTAATGAACTTATCCTCTGCAGCAGAGGTAACTCTGGGTCTTCCATTCCTGTGGTGGTCCTAATGAGAGCCAGTTTCATCATAGCGCTTGATGGTTTTTGCGACTGCACTTGAAGAAACTTTCAAAGTTCTTGAAATGTTCTGTATTGACTGACCTTCATGTCTTAAAGTAATGATGGACTGTCATTTCTCTTTGCTTATTTGAGCTGTTCTTGCCATAATATGGACTTCACCTTTTACCAAATAGGGCTATTTTTTAAACATTTATCTTCTGTATACCAAGCCTACCTTGTCACAACACAACTGATTGGCTCAAACACATTAAGAAGGAAAGAAATTCCATAAATTAACTTTTAACAAGGCACACCTGTTAATTGAAATGCATTCTAGGTGACTACCTCATGAAGCTGGTTGAGAGAATGCCAAGAGTGTGCAAAGCTGTCATCAAGGCAAAAGGTGGCTACTAGAAGAATCTCAAATCTCAAATATTTTTTCATTTTTTTAACACTTTGGGTTACTACATGATTCCATATGTGTTCTTTCATAGTGTTGAAGTCTTTACTATTATTCTACAATGTAGAAAATAGTAGAAATAAAGAAAAACCCTTGAATGAGTAGGTGTGTCCAAACCTTTGACTGGTACTGTAAGTATTCAGACCCTTTGCTGTGAGACTCTAAATTGAGCTCAGGTGCATCCTGTTTCCATTGATCATCCTTGAAATGTTTCTACAACTTGATTGGAGTCCACCTGTGGTAAATTCAAATGATTGGACAGGATTTGGAAAGGCACACACCTGTCTATATAAGGTCCCACAGTTGACAGTGCATCTCAGAGCAAAAACCAAGTCATGAGGTCAAAGGAATTGTCCGTAGAGATCTGAGAGAGGTCTGTGCGAGGCACAGATCTGGGGAAGGGTACCAAAAAATGTCTGCAGCATTGAAGCTCCCCAAGAACACAGTGGCCTCCATCATTCTTAAATGGAAGAAGTTTGGAACCACCAAGACGCTTCCTAGAGCTGGCCGCCCGGCCAAACTGAGCAATAGTGGGATAAGGGCCTTGGTCAGGGAGGTGCCAAGAACCCATTGGTCACTCTGACAGAGCTCCAGAGTTCCTCTGTGGAGATGGGAGAACCTTCCAGAAGGACAACCATCTCTGCAGCATTCCACCAATCAAGCCTTTATGGTAGTGGCCAGACGGAAGACACCCTCAGTTAAAGGTACATGACAGCCCGCTTGGAGTTTGCCAAAAGGCACCTAAAGGACTCTCAGACCATGAGAAACAAGATGCTCTGGTCTGATGAAACCAAGATTGAACTATTTGGAAACCTGGCACCATCCCTACGGTGAAGCATGGTGGTGGTAGCATCATGCTGTGGGGATGCTTTTTCAGCGGCAGGGACTGGGAGAGTGGTCAAGATCGAGCGAAAGATGAACGGAGCAAAGTACAGAGAGATTCTTGATGAAAACCTGCTCCAGAGGGCTCAGGACCTCAGATTGGGGCGAAGGTTCACCTTCCAACAGGACAACGACCCTAAGCACACAGCCAAGACAACGCAGGTGTGGCTTCGGGACAATATCAGAGCCAGGACTTGAACCCGATTGAACATCTCTGGAGAGACCTGAAAATAGCTGTGCAGCGATGCTCCCCATCCAACCTGACAGAGCTTGAGATGATCTGCAGAGAACAATGGGAGAAACTTCCCAAATACAGATGTGCCAAGCTTGTAGCGTCATACCCAAGAAGACTTGAGGCTGTAATCGCTGCCAAAGATAATTCAACAATGTACTGAGTAAAGGGTCTGAATACTTACAGTTGAAGTTGGACGTTTACATACACCTTAGCCAAATACATTTAAACTCAGTTTTTCACAATTCCTGACATTTAATCCTAGTAAAAATTCCCTCTCTTAGGTCAGTTAGGATCACCACTTCATTTTAAGAATGTGAAATGTCAGAATAATAGTAGAGATCATTATTTATTTAAGCTTTTATTTCTTTCATCACATTCCCAGTGGGTCAGAAGTTTACATACACTCAATTAGTATTTGGTAGCATTGCCTTTAAATTGTTTAACTTGGGTCAAACGTTTCGGGTAGTCTTCCACAAGCTTCCCACAATAAGTTGGGTAAATTTTGGCTCATTCCTCCTGACAGAACTCGTGTAACTGAGTCAGGTTTGTAGGCCTCCTTGCTCACACATGCTTTTTCAGTTCGACTCACACATTTTCTATAGGATTGATGTCAGGGCTTTGTGATGGCCACTCCAATACCTTGACTTCGTTGTCCTTAAGCAAATCACCCCAACAGCATGATGTTGCCACACCCATGCTTTTTTTTTTGTCATTTAGCAGACGCTCTTATCCAGAGCGACTTACAGTTAGTGAGTGCATACATTTTACATACTGGCCCCCCGTGCTTCACAGTTGGGATGGTGTTCTTTGGCTTGCAAGCTTCCCCCTTTTTCTTCCAAACATAACGATGGTCATTATGGCCAAACAGTTCTATTTTTGTTTCATCAGACCAGAGGACATTTCTCCAAAAAGTACAATCTTTGTCCCCATGTGCAGTTGCAAACCGTAGTCTGGCTTTTTTATGGCGGTTTTGGAGCAGTGGCTTCTTCCTTGCTGAGCGGCCTTTCAGGTTATGTCGATATAGGACTTGTTTTACTGTGGATATAGATACTTTTTTACTTGTTTCCTCCAGCATCTTCACAAGGTCCTTTGCTGTTGTTCTGGGATTGATTTGCACTTTTCGCACCAAAGTACGTTCATCTCTAGGAGACAGAACGCGTCTCCTTCCTGAGCGGTATGACGGCTGCGTGGTCCCATGGTGTTTATACTTGCGTACTATTGTTTGTACAGATGAACGTGGTACCTTCAGGCGTTTGGAAATTGCTCCCAAGGATGAACCAGACTTGTGGAGGTCTACAATGTTTTTTCTGAGGTCTTGGCTGATTTCTTTTTATTTTCCCATGATGTCAAGCAAAGAGGCACTGAGTTTGAAGGTAGGCCTTGAAATACATCCACAGGTACACCTCCAATTGACTCAAATGATGTCAATTAGCCTATCAGAAGCTTCTAAAGCCATGACATCATTTTCTGGAATTTTCCAAGCTGTTTAAAGGCACAGTCAACTTAGTGTACTTCTGACCCACGGGAATTGTGATACATTGAATTATAAGTGAAATCATCTGTCTGTAAACAATTGTTGGAAAAATTACTTGTGTCATGCACAAAGTAGATGTCCTAACCGACTTGCCAAAACTATAGTTTGTTAACAAGAAATGTGTGGAGTGGTTGAAAAACGAGTTTTAATGACTCCAACCTAAGTGTATGTAAACTTCCGACTTCAACTGTATGTAAATGTGATATGAGGGTTTTTTCTTTTACATTTGCAACAAAATCTAAAAACCTGTTTTTGCTTTGTCATTATGGGGTATTGTGTGTAGATTGAAAACAATGTTATCAATTTTATAATAAGGTTGTAACGTAACAAAATGTGGAAAAAGTGAAGGGGTCTGAATACTTTCCGAATGCACTGTACACTCAGATTTACAGTATGTACTTGAAGCGTCTGCTAAATGGCATATATTATTTTATATTACCTTGTTGAAGCTCCGCCCGGTCGAGTCCTTGTCTTTAGGTAATAGCTCCTGGAGCTGAGCATCCAGGATGTCAACCAGCTGCTCCATGAGACGCACTGACGAGCTGACGTCACCGGCAAACACCGGGCCCTGTGTGTGGTGGGCCAGCTCATTGGCTAGTTGAGCCGCATTCTCCCCACTACGGATCTAGAGTTGGAAAAAAAAACTGCAATATTAAAGGCCCTGTTTAAGCTTTTAATTACTTGTTTCTTACTAAATGTAAGATCTGAATTTGATCACTCTTTTGTTGCTACCAATTTTCCTGCGCCGCAGGAAATGTAGATGAGCTTCGTGATTTACATAAATTCACTGAAAACCTGCACTAACACAAGGTTATATTAACAGTATTCCACTTTCCATGAAGCCTCATTTTGACCACATAATAGCCTAACCATCAATCAAGCAAAATGTTTGACTAAATGTTCAAATCCTGTTGCTGCAGGATTATTTAGCTGCGACAATACAGGTCAAATTAAGATCCGTACCTGGAATGTGGTACGTTAACTATGTGATAACAATGGATACTACTGATTTCATGTTGAGAAAGGAAGAAAACAGCACAGCAGGAAAAGTCTCAGGGTCATTGGTGCAACATCTTTGGATGATAGGCATCACAGTGTCAGACCAGTACACAAGTAATGTATCACATACTGATTAAAACTCAAATCAATATTAATGCTGCTAGCTATAGGCCACATAAATTCACAGAACATTTTTGTTCATATCTAGGAGTCATTCAGTGGAATACAGTATGTATGGGCAAACCACGTCCTTAGTCTTGCAACCAACAAGGTGCCATACAAACACAGATACACTGTGCCCTTTCAGATAAAGTAGAGAAAAGTTGGTGTGTTGTTTTGTTCCTTCCCTCCCTGCCACCCAGGAGCCACACTGCTGACCAACCTTTTGTGCCACTTGAGCAACCCAGTGGGAGGTACAGTTGCTGAGGTCGGGCCCCTTTGGGTTCCAGGTCTCCCCTGCTACTGTGCAGAGGTAGGAGGCGATGCCTGGAGAAACACACAACAAACAACAGTTACACAACCCTCTATTGTCTGTTTTTATTGTGTATTGTATGTGTGCATTTATTTGTGTAACTTTTTGTGATGTTGCTGACCACTGCCATCTTGAATACACGGTTATATCTCTTGCAAAATAGATTGTATCGCAATGAGAATAGCCTGTTTAAATAAAGGTTCAATACAAATAAATTAAATAGAGGCCAGGCCAACTCTTTGTCCTCCTACTGCTCCTGTCCTCCTCTTAACTGGCCTCTGTAGAGCAGGACAAACAAATGACTGAGGACAGCCATGGTCAAAAAAAGCTATGATGTGAAACATGGCTGACCAGTAGGAACTAGGAAGATTGCCAGCTTTGTGATGTCTAACTGAGTGGACACTAGACTGTGAGAGATTCTCATACATTTCAGCTATATACTGTAGGAATCACTGTCTGTGTCCTTGTAGTCTAACTGCTGGTTGTCAATTAATAAGATGCTCTGTACTGCATATTTTACTGCATTCTTCTCAACAATGAACAGTGTTGCCATAGTGTTACTACCTATTTGTAAGCCTTCATGTCAGGCATTCCATACATTCCATTTCCATATTATTGAAATAACAATGATAAGTCATCCCCCCACCTACCGTTTCTTTTATCTTCCTATATTGTCTGTTTTGACAGTTCCGTCACGGAATAATTGATTATTTGGCACTATTAGCATATTGTAGGTAATGAACATCACATCTTGGCACCTTGTCTAATGTAAGGAAGGCTATATGAAAGACAAATGTGTAAACACACTAACATGTTCATACACAGAGGAACACATACCCCTGCGCGCACGCACCCACCCCCACACCCACACCCACACACACACACCCTCCCAGTTCCTGATAGTACCTTTGGTTCCTTTGGGGCAGGGTCTCTCCACTGTGGCTCCAGTGTGTGTCTGGGGCCAGGAGATACCCCTCCTCATCGCTCCCTCACAGAAGCGCCTGGGGGTGGGAGGGATCACTGGGGTGGTGGGGTCAGCTGTACCATGGGGGTCCTCCGCAGGGTTACCCACCTCTCTCTCTCTCCCATCCCTGGGGTCTGCTGGAACCGTGGTGTTAACTGGGCCCTTGACTGTGACTGTGGTGGTGATGATAGTGGTGGTCTCAGGCAGGGCCGAGGAGACGTCTTCTATAGTTGGCACTAGGAGAAGATGAGAGGAGAGAGAAAAGTGATGGTTATAGCTTTAATAAAACCCAGCCTTACCTTTAACTCCCTTTCAGACATACATCAGATACATCAGTCAGCAGGGAAAGTTCAAGGTAAACTCAGCAAAAAAAGAAACGTCCCTTTTTCAGAACCCTGTCTTTCAAAGATAATTCGTAAAAATCCAAATAACTTCACAGATCTTCATTGTAAAGGGTTTAAACACTGTTTCCATTGCTTGTTCAATGAACCATTAATGAACATACACCTGTGAAACGGTCGTTAAGACACTAACAGCTTACAGACGGTAGGCAATTAAGGTCATAGTTATGAAAACTTAGGACACTAAAGAGGCCTTTCTACTGACTCTGAAAAACACCAAAAGAAAGATGCCCAGGGTCCCTGCTCATCTGCGTGAACGTGCCTTAGGCATGCTGCAAGGAGGCATGAGGACTGCAGATGTGGCCAGGGCAATAAATTGCAATGTCCGTACTGTGAGACGCCTAAGACAGTGCTACAGGGAGACAGGACGGACAGTGGCAGACCACGTGTAACAACACCTGCACAGGATCGGTACATCCGAACATCACACCTGCGGGACAGGTACAGGATGGCAACAACAACTGCCCGAGTTACACCAGGAACGCACAATCCCTCCATCAGTGCTCAGACTGTCCGCAATAGGCTGAGAGAAACTGGACTGAGGGCTTGTAGGCCTGTTGTAAGGCAGGTCCTCACCAGACATCACCGGCAACAATGTCGCCTATGGGCACAAACCCACCGTCGATGGACCAGACAGGACTGGCAAAAAGTGCTCTTAACTGACGAGTCGCGGTTTTGTCTCACCAGGGGTGATGGTCGGAGTCGCGTTTATCGTCGAGGAATGTGCGTTACACCGAGGCCTGTACTCTGGAGCGGGATCGATTTGGAGGTGGAGAGTGTCATGGTCTGGGGCGGTGTGTCACAGCATCATCGGACTGAGCTTGTTGTCATTGCAGGCAAATTCAACGCTGTGCGTTACAGGGAAGACATCCTCCTCCCTCATGTGGTACCCTTCTTGCAGGCTCATCCTGACATGACCCTCCAGCATGACAATGCCACCAGCCATACTGCTCGTTCTGTGCGTGATTTCCTGCAAGAAAGGAATGTCAGTGTTCTGCCATGGCCAGCGAAGAGCCCGGATCTCAATCCCATTGAGCATGTCTGGGACCTGTTGGATCGGAGGGTAAGGGCTAGGGCCATTCCCCCCAGAAATGTCCAGGAACTTGCAGGTGCCTTGGTGGAAGAGTGGGGTAACATCTCACAGCAAGAACTGGCAAATCTGGTGCAGTCCATGAGGAGGAGATGCACTGCAGTACTTAATGCAGCTGGTGGCCACACCAGATACTGACTGTTACTTTTGATTTTGTTCAGGGACACATTATTCAATTTCTGTTAGTCACATGTCTGTGGAACTTGTTCAGTTTATGTCTCAGTTGTTGAATCTTGTTATGTTCATACAAATATTTACACATGTTAAGTTTGCTGAAAATAAACGCAGTTGGCATTGAGAGGACGTTTCTTTTTTTGCTGAGTTTAGTTTCAGTGTTTTAGTTCCACACCGCTTGGAGGAATGGCTGCTCTATGCTCTACACTACACATCTACTGAGTCACGTCTACTGGAGAGTCTACTGCAGCACTCTACTCTACTCCTGCTCTCTCTGTTCTGTTAGGAAGAGGAAACCTGCAAACACTACACTATCTCAGGTATGTTCACCTTTACCCAATCCTGAAAATAACAGTAGGACAGGTAGTGTGGCAGCATCCGCCTGGCCTGGCTCTGCTTGTGAGTGATTTTCTTCTTGAGGGAGAGTCAGTACCTTGGGCTGATTTAATGTCAACAGGAAGACAAAGCCTGCCCACATTTTACTATTTTCTCCTCAATTTAATCTCTCCCCTTGATCAAGCCGGCGTAAGAAAACTAAACTGGAATACTCTGGGCAAAAACCATACATCAGCAATAATGCTCAGCTGCTGTATTCAATGCACAGCTATAAAGAAAATCTGTGTGTGTGAGTGCGTGTGCGCAAGTGTGTGTTGTGGTCACCAAGAAGGTGTGGTCTCTAGCCTTTTCTACAGTGTCTACCCATTTGTGTGATTACAGTACTGTGAATGTACAGTAGAAGGATGTTTGAATGAAAGAGGGAAATGGGAAAATAGATATAGAAGGGTACAGAGAAAACAGTACATGTGTGCATGCTTGGCATGCATGTCTGTATGCGTACAGCCCGTGTATGTCCAACAGTGACTATGTGCATGATGACTACACTGGCTGCACTCCACACTGCCCTTTCCCACCTGGACAAGAGGAACACCTACGTGAGAATGCTATTCATTGACTACAGCTCAGCATTCAACACCATAGTGCCCTCAAAGCTCATCACTAAGCTAAGGATCCTGGGACTAAACACCTCCCTCTGCAACTGGATCCTGGACTTCCTGATGGGCCAACCCCAGGTGGTAAGGGTAGGTAACAACACATCTGCCACACTGATCCTCAACACGGGGGCCCCTCAGGGGTGCGTGCTCAGTCCCCTCCTGTACTCCCTGTTCACCCATGACTGCATGGCCAGGCACGACTCCAACACCATCATTAAGTTTGCCGACGACACAACAGTGGTAGGCCTGATCACCGACAACGATGAGACAGCCTATAGGGAGGAGGTCAGAGACCTGGCAGTGTGGTGCCAGGATAACAACCTCTCCCTCAACGTGACCAAGACAAAGGAGATGATTGTGGACTACAGGAAAAAAAAGAGGACTGAGCACGCCCCCATTCTCATCGACGGGGCTGTAGTGGAACAGGTTGAGAGCTTCAAGTTCCTTGGTGTCCACATCACCAACGAACTATCATGGTCCAAACACACCAAGACAGTCATGAAGTGGGCACGACAAAGCCTATTCCCCCTCAGGAGACTGAAAAGATTTGGCATGGGTCCTCAGATCCTCAAAAAATTCTACAGGTGCACCATCGAGAGCATCCTGACTGGTTGCATCACCGCCTGGTATGGCAACTGCTTGGCCTCCGACTGCAAGGCACTACAGAGGGTAGTGCGTACGGCCCAGTACATCACTGGGGCCAAGCTTCCTGCCATCCAGGACCTCTATACCAGGCGGTGTCAGAGGAAGGCCCTCAAAATTGTCAAAGACTCCAGCCACCCTAGTCATAAACTGTTCTCTCTGCTACCGCACGGCAAGCGGTACCTGAGTGCCAAGTCTAGGTCCAAAAGACTTCTCAACAGCTTCTACCCCCAAGCCATAAGACTCCTGAACAGCTAATCATGGCTACCCGGACTATTTGCACTGCCCCCCCCACCCCATCTTTTTACGCTGCTGCTACTCTGTTAATTATTTATGAATAGTCACTTTAACTCTACCCACATGTACATACAGTGGGGAGAACAAGTATTTGATACACTGCTGATTTTGCAGATTTTCCTACTTACAAAGCATGTAGAGGTCTGTAATTTTTATCATAGGTACACTTCAACTGTGAGAGACGGAGTCTAAAACAAAAATCCAGAAAATCACATTGTATGATTTTTAAGTAATTAATTTGCATTTTATTGCATGACATAAGTATTTGATCACCTACCAACCAGTAAGAATTCCGGCTCTCATAGACCTGTTAGTTTTTCTTTAAGAAGCCCTCCTGTTCTCCACTCATTACCTGTATTAACTGCACCTGTTTGAACTCGTTACCTGTATAAAAGACACCTGTCCACACACTCAATCAAACAGACTCCAACCTCTCCACAATGGCCAAGACCAGAGAGCTGTGTAAGGACATCAGGGATAAAATTGTAGACCTGCACAAGGCTGGGATGGGCTACAGGACAATAGGCAAGCAGCTTGGTGAGAAGGCAACAACTGTTGGCGCAATTATTAGAAAATGGAAGAAGTTCAAGATGACGGTCAATCACCCTCGGTCTGGGGCTCCATGGAAGATCTCACCTCGTGGGGCATCAATGATCATGAGGAAGGTGAGGGATCAGCCCAGAACTACACGGCAGGACCTGGTCAATGACCTGAAGAGAGCTGGGACCACAGTCTCAAAGAAAACCATTAGTAACACACTACGCCGTCATGGATTAAAATCCTGCAGCGCACGCAAGGTCCCCCCTGCTCAAGCCAGCGCATGTCCAGGCCCGTCTGAAGTTTGCCAATGACCATCTGGATGATCCAGAGGAGGAATGGGAGAAGGTCATGTGGTCTGATGAGACAAAAATAGAGCTTTTTTGTCTAAACTCCACTCGCCGTGTTTGGAGGAAGAAGAAGGATGAGTACAACCCCAAGAACACCATCCCAACCGTGAAGCATGGAGGTGGAAACATCATTCTTTGGGGATGCTTTTCTGCAAAAGGGACAGGACGACTGCACCGTATTGAGGGGAGGATGGATGGGGCCATGTATCGCGAGATCTTGGCCAACAACCCCCTTCCCTCAGTAAGAGCATTGAAGATGGATCGTGGCTGGGTCTTCCAGCATGACAACGACCCGAAACACACAGCCAGGGCAACTAAGGAGTGGCTCCATAAGAAGCATCTCAAGGTCCTGGAGTGGCCTAGCCAGTCTCCAGACCTGAACGCAATAGAAAATCTTTGGAGGGAGCTGAAAGTCCATATTGCCCAGCGACAGCCCTGAAACCTGAAGGATCTGGAGAAGGTCTGTATGGAGGAGTGGGCCAAAATCCCTGCTGCAGTGTGTGCAAACCTGGTCAAGACCTACAGGAAACATATGATCTCTGTAATTGCAAACAAAGGTTTCTGTACCAAATATTAAGTTCTGCTTTTCTGATGTATCAAATACTTAAGTCATGCAATAAAATGCAAATTAATTACTTAAAAATCATACAATGTGATTTTCTGGATTTTTGTTTTAGATTCCGTCTCTCACAGTCGAAGCGTACCTATGATAAAAATTACAGACCTCTACATGCTTTGTAAGTAGGAAACACTGCAAAATCGGCAGTGTATCAAATACTTGTTCTCCCCACTGTATTACTTCAACTACCTCAACTAGCCGGTGCCCCCGCACATTGACTCTGCACCGGTACCCCCCTGTATATATAGCCTCCCTACTGTTATTTTATTTTACTGCTCTTTTTTTCTCTCAACACTTTTTTGTTGTTGTTTTATTTTACTTTTTTATTAAAAATAAATGCACTGTTGGTTAAGGGCTTTAAGTAAGCATTTCACTGTAATGTCTGCACCTATTGTATTTGGCGCATGTGGCCAATAAAATTTGATTTGATTTGATTTCTATATTATACCCACGATCGCTAGCGCTGATAAGAGCTGGCTTCCCACAATGAGGTCTGCTACTCTGAACGTCCTGGAGTGCCGTCTTCAGAGGCCCAGGGTGCTTCTGGAAACAGGCAATATTATGCTATCTGATGCCCCATCATCAGACTGGAACGAACTGCAAAAATCTCTGAAGCTGGAGACTTATCTCCCTCACTAACTTTAAGCATCAGTTGTCAGAGCAGCTTACCGATCACTGCACCTGTACACAGCCATTCTGAAATTAGCCCACCCAACTACCTCATCCACATATTGTTATTTACATTGTTATTTCTTTTTCTCATTTGCACCCCAGTATCTCTATTTGCACATCATCTTGTGGACACCTATCTCTCCAGTGTTAATACAAAATTGTAATTATTTTGCACTATGGCCTATTTATTGCCTTACCTCCATAACTTACTACATTTGCACACACTGTATATAGATTTTCTATTGTGTTATTGACTGTACGTTTTGTTTTTGTTTATTCCATATGTAACTCTGTGTTGTTGTTTTTAATCGCACTGCTTTGCTTTATCTTGGCCAGGTCACAGTTGTAAATGAGAACTTGTTCTCAACTGGCTTACCTGGTTAAATAAAAGGTACAAAAATAAAATAAAATAAAAATAAAAGATATCTATTTCCTCCCCACCTGAATGGTGACAATGCCCACATTTAGCATCTGGGCACTGGAGCCAATCAGGCCATCAGGAGACTCGTCGTCTTTGTTTTGTGTTTCCATTTCAGTGGAATATTGAAGTTCATAAAGTCCTGTCTGTGTCTGTCTGTGTTTAGGAAGGGAAAAAAAGAGCTTAAAGTGCATAACCAACAATACATTAAATATAGCATGACGCGCTGTGGTTCTCAGAGAAAAAGAGGAGGATAAAAAAGTGTCCCAGGCAGCGACACATTTCTATTTAGAAATGTCAGGCAGGATCGGTCAGCCGTGTTGCTGTGTTGTTGTTGTGTTATGACATTTCACTCAATGACCTTTTCTCCCATGGCAGAAGCAGTGTTTAATTGGGCCGTACTCCTTCCTTCATTGTGCGTCCGTCTGTCTGTCAGCCACGCATTCACTTGCTTGTTCACACATTTCTGAGCACGAAGTCACGATGCAAATGGAACGTCTGACATATGCCCAGTTTATTGTTGTGAGAACAGATGTTGAGAGGAGCTTATATACTGAACAAAAATAAACGTAACATGCAACAATTTCAAAGATTTTACTGAGTTACAGTTCATATAAGGAAATCAGTCAATTGAAATGAATTCATTAGGCCCTAATCTATGGATTTCACATGACTGAACAGGGGTGCAGCCATGGGTGGGCCTTGGAGGGCATAGGCCCACCCACTTGGCATCCAGGCCCACCCACTGGGGAGCCAGGCCCAACCAATCAGAATGAGTTTTTCCCCACAAAAGGGCTTTACTACAGACAGAAATACTCCTCACCGCACCTCGCCCCCTCACCGCACCCACCCCTCCATACATGTGGAGGTCCTGGGCTGGCGTGGTTACACGTGGTCTGCAGTTGGACGTACTGTCAAAGTCTCTAAAACGAGAACATTCAATTCTCTGGCAACAGCTCTAGTGGACATTCCTGCAGTCAGCATGCCAATTGCACGCTCCCTCAAAACTTGAGACATCTGTGGCATTGTGTTGTGTGACAAAACTGCACAATTCTAAGTGGCCTTTTATTGTCCCCAGCACAAGGTGCACCTTGTAATGATCATGCTGTTTAATCAGCTTCTTGATATGCCACACCTGTCAGGTGGATGGATTATTTTGGCAAAAGAGAAATGCTCACTAACAGTGAACAAATTTGTGCACAACATTTGAGAGAAATAAGCTTTTTATGTGAATGGAACATTTCTGGGATTTTTTATTTCTGCTCATGAAACATGGGACCAACACTTTACATGTTGCATTTATATTTTTGTTCAGTGTAATTTCAGGTCTCTCTGTCTGTGTCTGTCTCTCTCTGCCACTCTTTCTGTCCCTGTCCCAAGTGGCTGTGAGAGAATAAATGCTTACGGAAACTGCAAAATACCAGCATACTGAGAAAAACACTTATACCACAGAGTCACTATTCTCTGTGCACCAGTCTAATTTAAGCTCTAGAGACTATCATAGCTATTGATGTGCACTGGAATTCTGGTTTAGTTGTAATTTAGAAGTGACTGAGTGTGAACCCCCGACTGCCTCTACAGCGATAGATAGATGAAGAAGAAAAAAATGGAGAAAAAAAACAACAACTAAAGAAATAGAATCTAAACCACTTGTCAAAGAGGCCCATCTTCCTGTTACATTTATCTTGATGTCTCCATCCACTGACTGGCCACACTCTACAATTTTCTTTTGATTATGATGAGCCATTTCACCAATGGCGGTTGAAAGCTGTGTGTCCTCTGCTAGCACTCAGCCCAGAGAGGGGCCATCTCAATTAGCTGTCATTTCACTCAAGAGCCTAAAGGTTCAATGCAGCTGTTTTTATCTCAATATCAAATAATTTCTGGCTAGCAATTAAGTACCTTACTGTGATTGTTTTCAATTAAAATGGTCAAAAATAGAGCAAATAGCAATTTCTCAAGCTAGAATTTAGCTAGGAGTGTCTGGGAGTGGTCTAAGTGGGGAGGGAAAAACTGAAAACTAGCTGTTACCGGCAGAGAGGTTTGGAACTCTTTTTTTATTGGTCTATTAACTAATTTACCGCCTGGTGACGTCACCAGGCAGGCCAAAACTCTATCCTACCAAACAGCTCTTACACTAAAAGGGCATTATCATAATTTTCACAGTATTATTCAAACCGCATAAGCCCTAGTCGTACGGGATTAATTTTACTGGGGGAGATAGAGTTACGTAATTATGTGCAAAAGCACAAATCCCCACATCTGTATTTTTAAAGCCAAGTTCTTCCACACCAATCTCGACAAACCATTTCTGTATGGACCTCACTTTGTGCAAGGGGGCATTGTTATGCTGAAACAGGAAAGGCCTTTCCCAAACTGTTGCCACAAAGTTGGAAGCACAGAATCGTCTAGAATGTCATTGTATACTGTAGCGTTAAGATTTCCCTTCACTGGAACTAAGGGGCCTAGCCCGAACCATGAAAAACAGCCCCAGACCATTATTCCTCACTGTGCATTGGGGCAGGTAGCGTTCTCCTGGCATCCGCCAAGCCCAGATCAATTCAAATCAAATTATATTTGTCACATGCGCTGAATACAACAGGTAGACCTTCCAGTGAAATGCTTACTTACAGATTCGTCCGTCGGACTGCCAAATGGTGAAGCATGATTCATCACTCCAGAAAACGCATTTCCACTGCTCCAGAGTCCAATGGCGGCGAGCTTTACACCACTCCAGCCAACGCTTGGCATTGCGCATCGTGATCTTAACCTTGTGGCTGCTCAACCGTGTGGCTGCTCGACCATGGAAACCCATTTCATGAAGCTCCCGACGAACAGTTATTGTGCTGACGTTGCTTCCAGAGGCAGTTTGGAACTCGGTAGTGAGTGTTGTAACCGAGGACAGACAATTTTTACGCGTTACGCGCTTCAGCACTCGCCGGTCTTGTGCTGTGAGCTTGTGTGGCCTACCACTTTGCGGCTGAGCCGTTGTTGCTCCTAGATGTTTCCACTTCACAATAACAGCACTTACAGTTGACCGGGGCAGCTCTAGCAGGGCAGAAATTTGACAAACTGACTTGTTGGAAAGTTGGCATCCTATTACAGTGCCTCGTTGAAAGTCACTGAGCTCTTCAGTAAGGCCAATCTACTGCTAATGTTTGTCTATGGAGATTGCATGGCTGTGTGCTCGATTTTATACACCTGTCAGCAACGGGTGTGGCTGAAATAGCCGAATCCACTAATTTGAAGGGGTGCCCACATACCTTTGTATACACAGTTGAAGTCGGAAGTTTAAATACACCTTAGCCAAATACATTTAAACTCAGTTTTTCACAATTCCTGACATTTAATCCTAGTAACATAGTAGAGAGAATTATTTATTTCAGCTTTTATTTCTTTCATCACAATCCCAGTGGGTCAGAAGTTTACATACACTCTATTAGTATTTGGTAGCGTTGCTTTTACATTGTTTAATTTGGGTCAAACGTTTCGGCTAGCCTTCCACAAGCTTCCCACAATAAGTTGGGTGAATTTTGGCCCATTCCTCCTGACAGAACTGGTGTAACTGAGTCAGGTTTGTAGGACTCCTTGCTCGCACATGCTTTTTCAGTTCTGCCCAATAATTTTCTATAGGATTGAGGTCAGGGCTTTGTGATGGCCACTCCAATACCTTGACTTTGTGGTCCTTAAGCAATTTTGCCATAACTTTGGAAGTACGCTTGGGGTCAGTGTTCATTTGGAAGACCCATTTGCGACCAAGCTTTAACTTCCTGACTGACGTCTTGAGATGTTGCTTCAATATATCCACATAATTTTCCTTCCTCATGATGCCATCTATTTTGTGAAGTGCACCAGTCCCTCCTGCACCAAAGCACCCCCACAACATGATGCTGCCACCCCTGTGCTTCTCGGTTGGGATGGTGTTCTTCGGCTTGCAAGCGCCCCCCTTTTTCCGCCAAACATAACGATGGTCATTATGGCCAAACAGTTCTATTTTTGTTTCATCAGACCAGAGGACATTTCTCCAAAAAGTACAATCTTTGTCCCCATGTGCAGTTGGCTTTTTTATGGCGGTTTTGGAGCAGTGGCTTCTTCCTTGCTGAGCGGCCTTTCAGGTTATATGTCAATATAGGACTCGTTTTACTGTGGATATAGATACTTTTGTACCTGTTTCCTCCAGCATCTTCACAAGGTCCTTTGCTGTTGTTCTGGGATTGATTTGCACTTTTCGCACCAAAGTACAGTGGGGAAAAAAGTATTTAGTCAGCCACCAATTGTGCAAGTTCTCCCACTTAAAAAGATGAGAGAGGCCTGTAATTTTCATCATAGGTACACGTCAACTATGACAGACAAAATTAGATTAAAAAAATCCAAAAAATCACATTGTAGGATTTTTAATGAATTATTTGCAAATTATGGTGGAAAATAAGTATTTGGTCAATAACAAAAGTTTCTCAATACTTTGTTATATACCCTTTGTTAGCAATGACACAGGTCAAACGTTTTCTGTAAGTCTTCACAAGGTTTTCACACACTGTTGCTGGTATTTTGGCCCATTCCTTCATGCATATCTCCTCTAGAGCAGTGATGTTTTGGGGCTGTCGCTGGGCAACACAGACTTTCAACTCCCTCCAAAGATTTTCTATGGGGTTGAGATCTGGAGACTGGCTAGGCCACTCCAGGACCTTGAAATGCTTCTTATGAAGCCACTCCTTCGTTGCCCGGGTGGTGTGTTTGGGATCATTGTCATGCTGAAAGACCCAGCCACGTTTCATCTTCAATGCCCTTGCTGATGGAAGGAGGTTTTCACTCAAAATCTCACGATACATGGCCCCATTCATTCTTTCCTTTACACTGATCAGTCGTCCTGGTCCCTTTGCAGAAAAACAGCCCCAAAGCATGATGTTTCCACCCCCATGCTTCACAGTAGGTATGGTGTTCTTTGGATGCAACTCAGCATTCTTTGTCCTCCAAACACGACGAGTTGAGTTTTTACCAAAAAGTTATATTTTGGTTTCATCTGACCATATGACATTCTCCCAATCCTCTTCTGGATAATTCAAATGCACTCTAGCAAACTTCAGACGGGCCTGGACATGTACTGGCTTAAGCAGGGGGACACGTCTGGCACTGCAGGATTTGAGTCCCTGGCGGCGTAGTGTGTTACTGATGGTAGGCTTTGTTACTTTGGTCCCAGCTCTCTGCAGGTCATTCACTAGGTCCCCCTGTGTGGTTCTGGGATTTTTGCTCACCGTTCTTGTGATCATTTTGACCCCACGGGGTGAGATCTTGCGTGGAGCCCCAGATCGAGGGAGATTATCAGTGGTCTTGTATGTCTTCCATTTCCTAATAATTGCTCCCACAGTTGATTTCTTCAAACCAAGCTGCTTACCTATTGCAGATGCAGTCTTCCCAGCCTGGTGCAGGTCTACAATTTTGTTTCTGGTGTCCTTTGACAGCTCTTTGGTCTTGGCCATAGTGGAGTTTGGAGTGTGACTGTTTGAGGTTGTGGACAGGTGTCTTTTATACTGATAACAAGTTCAAACAGGTGCCGGTAACGAGTGGAGGACAGAGGAGCCTCTTAAAGAAGAAGTTACAGGTCCGTGAGAGCCAGAAATCTTGCTTGTTTGTAGGTGACCAAATACTTATTTTCCAACATAATTTGCAAATATATTCATAAAAAATCCTACAATGTGATTTTCTGGAGAAAAAAATCTCATTTTGTCTGTCATAGTTGACGTGTACCTATGATGAAAATTACAGGCCTCTCTCATCTTTTTAAGTGGGAGAACTTGCACAATTGGTGGCTGACTAAATACTTTTTTTCCCCACTGTACGTTCATCTCTAGGAGACAGAACATGTCTCCTTCCTGAGCGGTATGACAGCTGCATGGTCCCATGGTGTTTATACTTGCGTACTATTGTTTGTACAGATGAACGTGGTACCTTCAGGCATTTGGAAATTGCTCCCAAGGATGAACCAGACTTGTGGAGGTCTACAAAAACATTTCTGAAGTCTTGGCTGATTTCTTTTGATTTTCCCATGGTCAAGCAAAGAGGCACTGAGTTTGAAGGTAGGCCTTGAAATACATCCACAGGTACACCTCCAATTGACTCAAATTATGTAAATGAACCTATCAGAAGCTTCTAAAGCAATGACATCATTTTCTGGAATTTTCCAAGCTGTTTAAAGGCACAGTCAACTTAGTGTATGTACACTTCTGACCCACTGGAATTGTGATACAATCTGTCTGTAAACAATTATTGGAAAAATTACTTGTGTCATGCACAAAGTAGATGTCCTAACCGACTTGCCAAAACTATAGTTTGTTAGTAACAAATTTGTGGAGTGGTTGAAAAACAAGTTTTAATGACTCCAACCTAAGTGTATGTAAACTTGCGACTTCAACTGTATATAGTCTATGAAGGGCCTACATGTTTTGCAGTGGTCTAAGGCACTGCATCGCAGTGCTAACTGTGTCACTAGAGATCCTGGTTCGAATCCAGGCTCTGTCGCAGCCGGCCGCGACCGGGAGACTCATGGGCGGCGCACAATTGGCCCAGCGTCGTCCAGGGTAGGGGAGGGAATGGCCGGCAGGGATGTAGCTCAGTTGATAGAGCATGGCGTTTGTAACGCCAGGGTTGTGGGTTCGATTCCCACAGGGGGCCAGTATAAAAAATAAAAATAAAATATATATATGTAAGTCGCTCTGGATAAGAGCGTCTGCTAAATGACTAAAATGTAAAATGTAAAATGTTTTAACATTCACAGTGAATGCTTTCGTTTATACGTTTTGTGCCAATGAATTGAACATGGGCAAATGCGTCAGTAAAAAAATATTGTGCCTATTTAATGCAACCCTTGCTGTTAATAGATCGCAAAGCAGCATTACAACTGAGCTACATTTGGGGAAATTACAAGTTCACTTTCTCATCCAGAGCCTAAAAACGCATCTGAAGTGCAAGTGTGTTGTTTAGCTCACATCTGCAGGCTGGTGGCACTTCCTCAATTCAAATATAATGGCGACACTATACCAAAGATGGTTTGGTATGGTTTAGAAACTTGAGTTATCGGTGTATCCTGTTATCACCTAGACATGTTGAAATATCTCCAGGCCTAGAATAAAAACCTCCCGTCTTGCGTCATAACTGTCAATAAAAAATATAAATAATTACAGGGGGCAGTTTGGAAAAAATTCATCCCGTCCGAATCGTCCTCTGGAATAACAGACATTCTGGGGTAATAATTACATAACCAACATGCTCTAGTAATACCATAGAGATAGAGGACTAATCTTTGTATCTGTGTCATTATAGCGTCTGTGACAGCATGGGCAGCGCAACTGAGGCGATCTCCATTTTGAAGTAGTACATTTTCTTCTTCACGATTGGCTGATCCCTCCTGATGACACGGTTGGACATGACTCCAACAGGATCACCAGGACGGATCAATCAATGAAGTTGAAAGTCCCACCCAGTTGACTACATTAAAATGGTGGAAGCCCTCAATGGTGCTGCCCATGCTAATATGGCCCTTTGGCCACTAGAGGCCTCGATCATTCTCTATGACTAATACTAGTCCCGTGCGAATAGGGCTATAGTGTGAATATATATATCAAACACAGGATAATCATGTTTTTGACTGCACTGGGCCTTTAAAGTCTCTCTTGGTGGGAGTCAGATGCCTAGGATACTCTGGGTGGCATATGTTGAGTCTGTTATAAATAAAATGAGGTGCTCAGAGGTTGAGTAGCACTCGAAAAAATGCACGGTGTAGAAAACTGAATAGAAGTAACTAGATAAAATGGAATCGAGTGCAGGACATTGGGAAAGCAAAGAAAGGGCTAGGGAATATGGTCTACTGAAAAATGTGTCCGAATTAGATAAAACTAAATAGAATGAACTAGTCAGAATCCATTGCAAATAGAAGGAACCCTTGAGGAGGGAGGAAAGGGTTAAGCATAAGCAATACTCTTCACTAATTCAAGATAAAGTTCCATATTTTAACATCACCACAGGGCACTTTTCATTCTTTCCAAAAATGAAATAATAATGAGATAAACCATGATAAGATGATCAGAGGTATTGCTATGCTGTTTGTCTAAGATAGCTCTCTCTCTTAAAGGCCTAGTCCCCCCTCACAAAAGCCAGATTTACCATGGCTCTGGAGTCTAGACATGTTTGCCATTATCGCTGAAGAATTGGGAAAACGACGTGAAGGTTATCTAAGAAAGTTTGAAAGTGAAACAACATAATAATGGGCTATCACCATCAGTGTGTCTGTGGTCTGGAAGAATCAGACATCTTCTGACTTCTGCAGAAACAAGTTATTTTAGTCTTTACGACAATTTAAGGTTTGTTTTTAAATCAATGATTGTTGAAATGAAAGGGTCGATTAAATAGTCGACCGACTGAATGAAAATGTAAAATACTGAGTGCCACTATATCGGCGTAACAATATATACAAATAATTAAGCTAAGTCTCAGTGAACTTCCAAAAGTCAGCCTCCTCCTAACTTCAAACTTGAGGGTGGTATGACATTCTCTTAATTCACACAGTGTTTGTCTAAGTGTGAATCTGGCCACCTACTAGGACTGCAATAAGAAGAGAAAACAGCCTGTACCAAACTGTTGGACATCACGCCAACGCACCACCATCCTACACTGCAACTCCATGAACAAGGAATGGTGTGAGGGTGAATGTGTGTGTGTCTGAATATCTTAAACTTAAAGGCAGTAAACAGCAATACTTGTGAGCCACAGTTTTGGTGTTGCTTTTTTGAAGATCCCTACACCAGTAGCTAATGATAGAGAAACAACAACACCCAGAAGACATTAATATTACATTAGCTTGTTTTTATGCAGTCTCACCCTGCTCTGCTCGAGCCTATGTGAGGCGCTGACGTGAACATCAGTCCTGTGGCTTGCGAAAGTATTCAACCCCCTTGGCATTTTCCCTTTTTTGTTGCCTTACAACCTGGAATTAAAATGGATTTTTTGGGGGGTTTGTATCATTTGATGTACACAACATGCCTACCACATTGAAGATGCAAAATATTTTTTCTTGTGAAACAAACAAGAAATAAGACTAAAAAACTGAAAACTTGAGCGTGCATAACTATTCACCCCCCCAAGTCAATACTTTGTAGAGCCACCTTTTGCAGCAATTACAGCTGCAAGTCTCTTGGCGTATCTCTCTATAAGCTTGGCACATCTAGCCACTGGGATATTTGCCCATTCTTCAAGACAAAACTGCTCCAGCTCCTTCAAGTTGGATGGGTTCCGCTGGTGTACAGCAATCTTTAAGTCATACCACAGATTCTCAATTGGATTGAGGTCTGGCCTTTGTCTAGGCCATTCCAAGACCTTTAAATGTTTCCCCTTAAACCACTCAAGTGTTGCTTTAGCAGTATGCTTAGGGTCATTGTGCTGCTGGAAGGTGAACCTCTGAAACAGGTTTCCCTCAAGAATTTCCCTGCAATTAGCGCCATCCATCATTCCTTCAATTCTGACCAGTTTCCCAGTCCCTGCCGATGAAAAACATCCCCACAGCATGATGCTGCCACCACCATGCTTCACTGTGGGGATGGTGTTCTCGGGGTGATGAGAGGTGTTGGGTTTGAGCCAGACATAGCGTTTTCCTTGACGGCCAAAAAGCTAAATTATAGTCTCATCTGACCAGAGTACCTTCTTCCATATGTTTGGGGAGTCTCCCACATGCCTTTTGGCGAACACCAAACGTGTTTGCTTATTTTTTTCTTTAAGCAATGGCTTTTTTCTGGCCACTCTTCCGTAAAGTCCAGCTCTGTGGAGTGTACGGCTTAAAGTGGTCCTATGGACAGATACTCCAATCTCCGCTGTGGAGCTTTGCAGCTCCTTCAGGGTTATCTTTGGTCTCTTTGTTGCCTCTCTGATTAATGCCCTCCTTGCCTGGTCCGTGAGTTTTGGTGGGCGGCCCTCTCTTAGCAGGTTTGTTGTGGTGCCATATTCTTTCCATTTTTTAATAATGGATTTAATGGTGCTCCATGGGATGTTCAAAGTTTCAGATTTTTTTTTTATAACCCAACCCTGATCTGTACTTCTCCACAACTTTGTCCCTGACCTGTTTGGAGTGCTCCTTGGACTTCATGGTGCCGCTTGCTTGGTGGTGCCCCTTGCTTAGTGGTGTTGCACACTCTGGGGCCTTTCAGAACCGTTCAAAAGTTTGGGGTCACTTAGAAATGTCCTTGTTTTTGAAAGAAAACCACATTTTTTTGTCCATTAAAATAACATCAAATTGATCAGAAATACAGTGTTGACATTGTTAATGTTGTAAATGGCTATTGTAGCTGGAAACGGCTGATTTTTTATGGAATATCTACATAGGCCCATTATCAGCAACCATCAGTCCTGTGTTCCAATGGCACGTTGTGTTTGCTAATCCAAGTTTATCATTTAAAAAGGCTAATCGATCATTAGAAAACCCTTTTGCAATTATGTTAGCACAGCTGAAAACTGTTGTGCTGATTAAAGAAGCAATAAAACTGGCTTTCTTGAGACTAGTTGAGTATCTGGAGCATCAGCAATTGTGGGTTCAATTACAGGCTCAAAATGGCCAGAAACAAAGATCTTTCTTCTGAAACTCATCAGTCTATTCTTGTTTTGAGAAATGAAGGCAATTCCATGCGAGAAATTGCCAAGAAACGGAAGATCTCGTACAACGCTGTGTACTACTCCCTTCACAGAACAGCGCAAACTGGCTCTAACCAGAATAGAAAGAGGAGTGGGAGGCCCCGGTGCACAACTGAGGAAGAGGACAAATACATTACAGTGTCTAGTTTGAGAAACAGACGCCTCACAGATCCTCAACTGGCAGCTTCATTAAATAGTACTCAACATCAACAGTGAAGAGGCGACTCCGGGATGCTGACCTTCTAGGCAGAGTTGCAAAGAAAAAGCCATATCTCAGACTGGTCAATAAAAATAAAAGATTAAGATGCGCAGTTTGAGATATGGCTTTTTCTTTGCAAATCTGCCTAGAAGGTCAGCATCCCGGAGTCGCCTCTTCACTGTTGACGTTGAGACTGGTGTTTTGCGGGTACTATTTAATGAAGCTGCCAGTTGAGGACCTGTGAATATTTTGAAACAAGGTATTTATTTCATTTCACTTCACCAATTTGGACTATTTTGTGTATGTCCATTACATGAAATCCAAATAAAAATCCATTTAAATTACAGGTTGTAATGCAAAAAATAGGAAAAGCGCCAAGGGGGATGAATACTTTTGCAAGGCAATGTAGCTAGTAGCTTCGGTAATGGGTCTAAGTGAACCACCTGGTCACATAGCCCTTTTATACTGGCCTGGGAAGACAGGTTTTCCTGACTTTGCCTTTAGTACAATTTGGAATAAATGATGGGTCTTCCTGGCAGAAATGGGCAGAAACTACTGCCATCACACAGTGGATAAAGTGAATAAGTGAAAAGGTGTAGGTCGTTTTCTTCCTAATGTGTGCTTATTACCTATATTTATTGGACTAGGGCAATTACCACGTCGAGCATAGGAGTGGCATTGCTGTGTGCGTTCTTGACACTTGTTCTTAAAGATCAAGAGAAAAAAAAAGCCCTGCCACTGCCAACCAGACAGGTTCTGGAGCTATGTGTTCGGATTTAAAAGAGTTGAAAATGAATGACACCTCATAACTGCGGCAGGGACACTAGCCCATGGACCTACTTTGACATAGAAAGAAGGAGGTGGCTAGCGGCACAAGCAAAAAACATACTGTACTCTTTCATGTTCACTTCAGCTATCAACACTCCTTTCTTCCAGCTATCAATACCCTCTCTTCCAGTTCTTTAAATGTCCACTTGAACAAGTCACATATTACAATCCACTAATCATGAAGTCAGACTCATGAAGACTTGTGCCATGGCAACAAGAGGATCAAATGGAGTTGTTCCAACCATACGCTTGGCACCTTGATCCCGAACACACACACACACACACACACACACACCTTGACCCTGGTCTGCATGAATCTCCTTGCTGATGTGTTAATTCCTTCTGTTGGCATGGACCAACCCACGAGATCCGGGTAAATATTCCCTTTGTTTTTCTGCTTCTAAGAGTATACAGCTCAATCCCCAAAGCCTCACTGTGTGTCTGTCACGATACAATTTATTAATGAGCCCAGCAAGTGCTTCTTCATCATGCCACACTTCAATGTTTAAAAAACATCCAAATCATAATGCATAACTGAGTTTTATAAGTAGCCATATTGAATGAGCCGAATATCGATCGAGCAAGGCAAGGCAAGGCAAGCCACTTTATGACATTAGCAAGCTTTGTAAGGCAGAATAAGATTTAGTCCATTAGAATCTCACTTTTTTACAAGCCTTTTCCAAGTCCATGTACAGACGTAGGATCTTAATTTGATTACCCTGTTGCTGGATAACTTTCCTGCAATGCAGGAAATTTAAAACTTGTAGTGTATTTGAGGTTTAAAAAGGCTTCTGAAGTTTGTAATTTCCACTTTAAGCTCAAATTAAGATCCTACATCTGTATGCAGCGGCACGGCCTTCCTTCTGCCTGTGTTGTCGGATCTCTCCATGTGGCTAAACCCTACATTTCTCCAGCGGCACTGCTCCTCTCATTGAAGCCATGAATTTAACGCTCCTCTGCTTTACTTCTCAGATCAATCCTACCTCAAAGGCAAATTAATGTTCTCCCTTCTTCCCTCGTTACTTTGAAATGCTCCTGGCAATTATAGTCTCTCCTGATTAGTCTTTTGAATTCATTGGACCAAGACCCGAGTCGATGTCTTTGAGGCATCTCAGACAATACCTTGTTAGCATCCATACAAATGTTGTAATGGGCGGCACTAAGGGATGCATTTTTTTGGCATGTCGGAGCAAGACAATCTCTTAAATAGTGAGTTTTCTTCTTAGGAGGTGGAACCTAAGATTCCAAGGATTCAATTGAATTCACTACAGGGATATGAGTAGTAAAACACATAAAGGATCTGAACACACAGACACCACACCAGTGATCAAGACATCAGATGACCTGGCCTCCACAATCCCCTGACCTACACCCAATTGAGATGGTTTGGGATAAGTTGGACCGCAGAGTGAAGGAAAAGCAGCCAACAAGTGCTCAGCATATGTGGGAACTCCTTCAAGACTGTTGGAAAAGCATTCCAGGTGAAGCTTGTTGAGAGAATGCCAAGAGTGTGCAAAGCTGTCATCAAGGCAAAGGGTGGCAACTTTGAAGAATCTCAAATATAAAATATATTTTGATTTGTGCAACACTTTTGTGGCTACTACATGATTCCGTATGTATTATTTCATAGTTTTGATGTCTTCACTATTATTCTACAATGTAGAAAATAGTAAAAATAAAGACAAACCCTTGAATGAGTAGGTGTGTCCAAACCTTTGACTGGTACTGTATATATATATATATATATATATATATATATATATATACATATATACAGTGGGGAAAAAAAGTATTTAGTCAGCCACCAATTGTGCAAGTTCTCCCACTTAAAAAGATGAGAGAGGCCTGTAATTTTCATCATAGGTACACGTCAACTATGACAGACAAAATGAGAAAAGAAATTCCAGAAAATCACATTGTAGGATTTTTAATGAATTTATTTGCAAATTATGGTGGAAAATAAGTATTTGGTCAATAACAAAAAAGTTTCTCAATACTTTGTTATATATCCTTTGTTGGCAATGACACAGGTCAAACGTTTTCTGTAAGTCTTCACAAGGTTTTCACACACTGTTGCTGGTATTTTGGCCCATTCCTCCATGCAGATCTCCTCTAGAGCAGTGATGTTTTGGGGCTGTCGCTGGGCAACACGGATTTTCAACTCCCTCCAAAGATTTTCTATGGGGTTGAGATCTGGAGACTGGCTAGGCCACTCCAGGACCTTGAAATGCTTCTTACGAAGCCACTCCTTCGTTGCCCGGGCGGTGTGTTTGGGATCATTGTCATGCTGAAAGACCCAGCCACGTTTCATCTTCAATGCCCTTGCTGATGGAAGGAGGTTTTCACTCAAAATCTCACGATACATGGCCCCATTCATTCTTTCCTTTACACGGATCAGTCGTCCTGGTCCCTTTGCAGAAATACAGCCCCAAAGCATGATGTTTCCACCCCCATGCTTCACAGTAGGTATGGTGTTCTTTGGATGCAACTCAGCATTCTTTGTACTCCAAACACGACGAGTTGAGTTTTTACCAAAAAAGTTATATTTTGGTTTCATCTGACCATATGACATTCTCCCAATCCTCTTCTGGATCATCCAAATGCACTCTAGCAAACTTCAGATGGGCCTGGACATGTACTGGCTTAAGCAGGGGGACACAGCAGGATTTGAGTCCCTGGCGGCGTAGTGTGTTACTGATGGTAGGCTTTGTTACTTTGGTCCCAGCTCTCTGCAGGTCATTCACTAGGTCCCCCCGTGTGGTTCTGGGATTTTTGCTCACCGTTCTTGTGATCATTTTGACCCCACGGCGTGAGATCTTGCGTGGAGCCCCAGATCGAGGGAGATTATCAGTGGTGTTGTATGTCTTCCATTTCCTAATAATTGCTCCCACAGTTGATTTCTTCAAACCAAGCTGCTTACCTATTGCAGATTCAGTCTTCCCAGCCTGGTGCAGGTCTACAATTTTGTTTCTGGTGTCCTTTGACAGCTCTTTGGTCTTGGCCATAGTGGAGTTTGGAGTGTGACTGGTTGAGGTTGTGGACAGGTGTATTTTATACTGATAACAAGTTCAAACAGGTGCCATTAATACAGGAAACGAGGGGAGGACAGAGGAGCCTCTTAAAGAAGAAGTTACAGGTCTGTGAGAGACAGAAATCTTGCTTGTTTGTAGGTGACCAAATACTTATTTTCCACCATAATTTGCAAATAAATTCATTAAAAATCCTACAATGTGATTTTCTGGATTTTTTTTCCTCAATTTGTCTGTCATAGTTGACGTGTACCTATGATGAAAATTACAGGCATCTCTCATCTTTTTAAGTGGGAGAACTTGCACAATTGGTGGTTGACTAAATACTTTTTTTCCCCACTGTACATATATACACACACACAGTGAGGGAAAAAAGTATTTGATCCCCTGCTGATTTTGTATGTTTGCCCACTGACAAAGAAATGATCAGTCTATAATTTTAATGGTAGGTTTATTTGAACAGTGAGAGACAGAATAACAACAACAAAAATCCAGAAAAACACATGTCAAAAATGTTATAAATTGATTTGCATTTTAATGAGGGAAATAAGTATTTGACCCCCTCTCAATCAGAAAGATTTCTGGCTCCCAGGTGTCTTTTATACAGGTAACAAATTGAGATTAGGAGCACACTCTTAAAGGGAGTGCTCCTAATCTCAGCTTGTTACCTGTATAAAAGACACCTGTCCACAGAAGCAATCAATCAATCAGATTCCAAACTCTCCACCATGGCCAAGACCAAAGAGCTCTCCAAGGATCTCAGGGACAAGATTGTAGACCTACACAAGGCTGGAATGGGCTACAAGACCATCGCCAAGCAGCTTGGTGAGAAAGTGACAACAGTTGGTGCGATTATTCGCAAATGGAAGAAACACAAAATAACTGTCAATCTCCCTTGGCCTGGGGCTCCATGCAAGATCTCACCTCGTGGAGTTGCAATGATCATGAGAACGGTGAGGAATCAGCCCAGAACTACACGGGAGGATCTTGTCAATGATCTCAAGGCAGCTGGGACCATAGTCACCAAGAAAACAATTGATAACACACTACGCCGTGAAGGACTGAAATCCTGCAGCACCCGCAAGGTCCCCCTGCTCAAGAAAGCACATATACAGGCCTGTCTGAAGTTTGCCAATGAACATCTGAATGATTCAGAGGAGAACTGGGTGAAAGTGTTGTGGTCAGATGAGACCAAAATGGAGCTCTTTGGTATCAACTCAACTCACCGTGTTTGGAGGAGGAGAAATGCTGCCTATGACCCCAAGAACACCATCCCCATCGTCAAACATGGAGGTGGAAACATTATGCTTTGGGGGTGTTTTTCTGCTAAGGGGACAGGACAACTTCACCGCATCAAAGGGACGATGGACGGGGCCATGTACCGTCAAATCTTGGGTGAGAACCTCCTTCCCTCAGCCATGGCATTGAAAATGGGTTATGGATGGGTATTCCAGCATGACAATGACCCAAAACACACGGCCAAGGCAACAAAGGAGTGGCTCAAGAAGAAGCACATTAAGGTCATGGAGTGGCCTAGCCAGTCTCCAGACCTTAATCCCATAGAAAGTCTGTGGAGGGAGCTGAATGTTCGAGTTGCCAAACGTCAGCCTCGAAACCTTAATGACTTGGAGAAGATCTGCAAAGAGGAGTGGGACAAAATCCCTCCTGAGATGTGTGCAAACCTGGTGGCCAACTACAAGAAACATCTGACCTCTGTGATTGCCAACAAGGGTTTTGCCACCAAGTACTAAGTCATGTTTTGTTGAGGGGTCAAATACGTATTTCCCCTCATTAAAATGCAAATCAATGTATAACATTTTTGACATGCGTTTTTCTGGATTTTTTTGTTGTTATTCTGTCTCTAACTGTTCAAATAAACCTACCATTAAAATTATAGACTGATCATGTCTTTGTCAGTGGGCAAACATACAAAATCAGCAGGGGATCAAATACTTTTTTCCCTCACTGTATATATATATATATATATATACACATATATATATATACATATATATATACATACACACACAGTGCCTTTTCCACATTTTGTTGTGTTACAGCCTGAATTTAAAATGGATGAAATTTAGATTTTGTGTCACTGATCTACACACAATACCCTATAATGTCAAAGTGGAATTATGTTTTTAGAAATGTTTACTAATTAATAAAAATGTAAAGCTGAAATGTCTTGAGTCAATAAGTATTCAACCCCTTTGTTAGGCAAGCCTAAATAACTTCAGGAGAAAAGTCAGATTATTTAGTCAGATAATAAATTGCATGCATTTACTCTGCAATAATGGTGTTTAACATTATTTTTTAATGACTACCTCATCTCTGTACCCCACACATGCACCTATCTGTAAGGTCCCTCAGTCGAGCAGTGATTTTCAAGCACAGATTCAACGACAAAAACTAGGGAGGTTTTCCAATGCCTCGCAAAGAAGTGCACATTTTGGTAGATGGGTATAAAAAAAAGAAGCAGACATTGAATATCCCTTAGAGCATGGTGAAGTTATTAATTACACTTTGGATGGTGCATTAATAAACCCAGTCACTACAAAGATAGAGGCGTCCTTCCTAACTCAGTTGACGGAGAGGAAGGAAACCACTCAGGTTTTTAAAACAGTTACAGAGTTTAATGGCTGTGATAGGTGAAAACTGAGGATGGATCAACAACATTGTAGTTTCTCCACAATACTCACCTAAATGACAGAGTGAAAAGAAGGAAGCCTGCACAGAACAAAAATATTCAAAAACATGCATCCTGTTTGCAATAAGGCACTAAAGTAATACTGCAAAAAAAGTGGCAAATAAATACACTTTTTGTCCTGAATACCAAGCGTTATGTTGGGTGCAAATCCAACACAACACATCACTGAAAACCACTCTTCATATTTCCCAGCATGGTGGTAGCTGCATCATGTTATGAGTATGCTTGTCATTGGCAAGGCCTAGGGAGTTTCTTTCAATAAAAAGAAAATGAATAGAGCTAAGCACAGTCCTAGAGGAAAACCTAGTTCAGTCTGCTTTCCAACAGACACTGGGAGACAAATTCACCTTCCAGCAGGACCAATTATACACTTGAGTTACTTACCAAGACGACATTGAATGTTCCTGAGTGGCCTACTTACAGTTTTGACTTAAATCAGCTTGGAAATCTATGGCAAGACTTGAAAATGGCTGTCTATCAATGATTAACAACCAACTTGACAGAGCTTGAAGAATTTTTAAATGAATAATGGGCAAATATTGTACAATCCAGGTTTGCAAAGCTCTTAGAGACTTACCCAGAAAGACTCACAGCTGTAACCACTGCCAAAGGGGATTCTAACATGATGAATCTTATCAAAATATATTAGTGGTTTATTTCCCATGAATAAAAAAAAAGTTATAATTTTTCTTCCACTATGACAGAGTATTTTGTGTAGATCGTTGACAAAAAAAATTACAATTAAATCCATTTGAATTCCACTGATTAACACAACAAAATGTGGAAAAAGTCAAGGGGTATGAATACTTTCTGAAGGCTCTGTAGGCTGTGGTGGTATTGACACAGTGGTGGTATTGTACTGACTACTGTTCTCTGTAAAAAGCAGAGAACTGTAGCGATTCGGTTCTTCAAGAAACTTTAACTGTGGGGCCTCATGAATCTTAATGGACACAATTCATTTTCTCTCTGCGCCTCAAGTGCTTCTCAGTATCAGTGAGAGACGTTATTTTAGCACCATTAGATCACCCTGCAGAACAGGTTGTTTAATCCCTCTCTATACTCTCTGAGATACGCAATAAATCCTAATAGCTGTATAGTCAGGGCAGTTAAAGGTGTAGATCTGAGCAACCTAATAAACATGAACCAATTACTTTCATGTGCCTGCCTGTGCCATTCACAAAAGACCAGTGGAATCTTGCTGCTGGCATAGCCATGCTTCTCTATTTGCCTCCCTCTATGAGCAGCTAAGGGCTTTTGTTCTCATAAAACTTCACCAAATGATCTGCAAAGGGCAGTTATGAATGCAAATACATTGTAGCTGTATGCATTCAAGTTTCAACTCCAGTAGCAGAACCGTAGCTGGAACAAGGGTTCTTAAACTAATGTTTATAATCAACAACTGTGTAGGCTACTGTGTGGCTCTGTGGGGTTTTCATCATTACATCTATCGCATGCAGTTGAGCCAGTGAGTTTGTTTGTGTGTCTGTTTCTCAATACTTTGTTATATACCCTTTGTTGGCAATGACACAGGTCAAACGTTTTCTGTAAGTCTTCACAAGGTTTTCACACACTGTTGCTGGTATTTTGGCCCATTCCTCCATGCAGATCTCCTCTAGAGCAGTGATGTTTTGGGGCTGTCGCTGGGCAACACGGACTTTCAACTCCCTCCAAAGATTTTCTATGGGGTTGAGATCTGGAGACTGGCTAGGCCACTCCAGGACCTTGAAATGCTTCTTACGAAGCCACTCCTTCGTTGCCCGGGCGGTGTGTTTGGGATCATTGTCATGCTGAAAGACCCAGCCACGTTTCATCTTCAATGCCCTTGCTGATGGAAGGAGGTTTTCACTCAAAATCTCAAGATATATGGCCCCATTCATTCTTTCCTTTACACGGATCAGTCGTCCTGGTCCCTTTGCAGAAAAACAGCCCCAAAGCATGATGTTTCCACCCCCATGCTTCACAGTAGGTATGGTGTTCTTTGGATGCAACTCAGCATTCTTTGTCCTCCAAACACGACGAGTTGAGTTTTTACCAAAAAGTTTTATTTTGGTTTCATCTGACCATATGACATTCTCCCAATCCTCTTCTGGATCATCCAAATGCACTCTAGCAAACTTCAGACGGGCCTGGACATGTACTGGCTTAAGCAGGGGGACACGTCTGGCACTGCAGGGTTTTAGTCCCTGGCGGCGTAGTGTGTTACTGATGGTAGGCTTTGTTACTTTGGTCCCAGCTCTTTGCAGGTCATTCACTAGGTCCCCCCGTGTGGTTCTGGGATTTTTGCTCACCGTTCTTGTGATCTTTTTGACCCCACGGGGTGCGATCTTGCGTGGAGCCCCAGATCGAGGGAGATTATCAGTGGTCTTGTATGTCTTCCATTTCCTAATAATTGCTCCCACAGTTGATTTCTTCAAACCAAGCTGCTTACCTATTGCAGATTCAGTCTTCCCAGCCTGGTGCAGGTCTACAATTTTGTTTCTGGTGTCCTTTGACAGCTCTTTGGTCTTGGCCATAGTGGAGTTTGGAGTGTGACTGTTTGAGGTTGTGGACAGGTGTCTTTTATACTGATAACAAGTTCAAACAGGTGCCGGTAACGAGTGGAGGACAGAGGAGCCTCTTAAAGAAGAAGTTACAGGTCCGTGAGAGCCAGAAATCTTGCTTGTTTGTAGGTGACCAAATACTTATTTTCCACCATAATTTGCAAATAAATTCATTAAAAATCCTACAATGTGATTATCTGGATTTCTTTTTCTCAATTTGTCTGTCATAGTTGACGTGTACCTATGATGAAAATTACAGGCCTCTCTCATCTTTTTAAGTGGGAGAACTTGCACAATTGGTGGCTGACTAAATAATTTTTTCCCCCACTGTATATGGGGCAGCAGCCTCTAAGGTGCAAGGTTATGTAACCGGGTGGAAGCCACCTAGTGATGGCTATTTAACAGTGATGGCCTTGAGATAGAAGCTGTTTTTCAGTCTCTTGTTCCCAGCTTTGATGCACCTGTACTGACCTCGCCTTCTGGATGATAGCGGGTGAACAGGCAATGGCTCGGGTGGTTGTTGTCCTTGATGATCTTTTTGGCCTTCCTATGACATTGGGTGCTGTAGGTGTCCTGGAGGGCAGGTAGTTTGCCCCCGGTGATGCTTTGGGCAGACCGCACCACCCTCTGGAGAGCCCTGCGGTTGCGGGCGGTGCAGTTGCCGTACCAGGCGGTGATACAGCCCGACAGGATGCTCTCAATTTTGCATCTGTAAAAGTTTGTGAGGGTTTTAGGGGGCAAGCCAAATGTCTTGAGCATCCTGAGGCTGAAGAGGCGCTGTTTCAGATCGTCAGTGATGTGTACGCTGAGGAACTTTAAGCTTTCCACCTGCTCCACAGCGGTCCCGTCGATGTGGATAGGGGCGTGCGCTCTCTGCTGTTTCCTGAAGTCCACGATCAGCTCCTTTGTTTTGTCGACATTTAGGGAAAGGTTATTTTCCTGGCACCACACTCGCAGGGCCTTCACCTCCTCTCTGTAGGCTGTCTCGTCATTGTTGGTAATCAGGCCTACTACTGTTGTGTCGTCTGCAAACTTGATGATTGAGTTGGAGGCGTGGCCACGCAGTCATGGGTGAACAGGAAGTACAGGAGGGGGCTGAGCATGCACCCTTGTGGGGCTCCTGTGTTGAGGATCAGCGAAGTAGAGATGTTGTTTCCTACCTTCACCAGCTGAGGGTCGCCCGTCAGGAAGTCCAGGACCCAGTGGCACAGTGTGGGGTTCAGACCCAGGGCCCCGAGCTTAAGGATGAGCTTGGCGGGTACTATGGTGTTGAATGCTGAGCTATAGTCATTGAACAGCATTCTTACATACAGTGGGGGAAAAAAGTATTTAGTCAGCCACCAATTGTGCAAGTTCTCCCACTTAAAAAGATGAGAGAGGCCTGTAATTTTCATCATAGGTACACGTCAACTATGACAGACAAAATGAGATTTTTTTCTCCAGAAAATCACATTGTAGGATTTTTTATGAATATATTTGCAAATTATGTTGGAAAATAAGTATTTGGTCACCTACAAACAAGCAAGATTTCTGGCTCTCACGGACCTGTAACTTCTTCTTTAAGAGGCTCCTCTGTCCTCCACTCGTTACCGGCACCTGTTTGAACTTGTTATCAGTATAAAAGACACCTGTCCACAACCTCAAACAGTCACACTCCAAACTCCACTATGGCCAAGACCAAAGAGCTGTCAAAGGACACCAGAAACAAAATTGTAGACCTGCACCAGGCTGGGAAGACTGAATCTGCAATAAGTAAGCAGCTTGGTTTGAAGAAATCAACTGTGGGAGCAATTATTAGGAAATGGAAGACATACAAGACCACTGATAATCTCCCTCGATCTGGGGCTCCACGCAAGATCTCACCCCGTGGGGTCAAAATGATCACAAGAATCGTGAGCAAAAATCCCAGAACCACACGGGGGGACCTAGTGAATGACCTGCAGAGAGCTGGGACCAAATTAACAAAGCCTACCATCAGTAACACACTACGCCGCCAGGGACTCAAATCCTGCAGTGCCAGACGTGTCCCCCTGCTTAAGCCAGTACATGTCCAGGCCCGTCTGAAGTTTGCTAGAGTGCATTTGGATGATCCAGAAGAGGATTGGGAGAATGTCATATGGTCAGATGAAACCAAAATATTACTTTTTGGTAAAAACTCAACTCGTCGTGTTTGGAGGACAAAGAATGCTGAGTTGCATCCAAAGAACACCATACCTACTGTGAAGCATGGGGGTGGAAACATCATGCTTTGGGGCTGTTTTTCTGCAAAGGGACCAGGACGACTGATCCGTGTAAAGGAAAGAATGAATGGGGCCATGTATCGTGAGGTTTTGAGTGAAAACCTCCTTCCATCAGCAAGGGCATTGAAGATGAAACGTGGCTGGGTCTTTCAGCATGACAATGATCCCAAACACACCACCCGGGCAACGAAGGAGTGGCTTCGTAAGAAGCATGTCATGGTCCTGGAGTGGCCTAGCCAGTCTCCAGATCTCAACCCCATAGAAAATCTTTGGAGGGAGTTGAAAGTCTGTGTTGCCCAGTTACAGCCCCAAAACATCACTGCTCTAGAGGAGATCTGCATGGAGGAATGGGCCAAAATACCAGCAACAGTGTGTGAAAACCTTGTGAAGACTTACAGTAAACGTTTGACCTGTGTCCTTGCCAACAAAGGGTATATAACAAAGTATTGAGAAACTTTTGTTATTGACCAAATACATATTTTCCACCATAATTTGCAAATAAATTCATTAAAAATCCTACAATGTGATTTTCTGGATTTTTTTTTCTAATTTTGTCTGTCATAGTTGACGTGTACCTATGATGAAAATTACAGGCCTCTCTCATCTTTTTAAGTGGGAGAACTTGCACAATTGGTGGCTGACTAAATACTTTTTTTCCCCACTGTAGGTATTCCTCTTGTCCAGATGGGATAGGGCAGTGTGCAGTGCGATGGCATGGTCTGTGGATCTATTGGAGCGGTAAGCAAATTGAAGTGGGTCTAGGGTGGCAGGTAAGGTAGAGGTGATATGATCCTTGACTAGTCTCTCAAAGCACTTCATGATGACAGAAGTGAGTGCTACGGGGCGATAGTCATTTAGTTCAGTTACCTTTGCTTTCTTGGGTACAGGAACAATGGTGGACATCTTGAAGCAAGTGGGGACAGCAGACTGGGATAGGGAGATATTGAATATGTCCGTAAACACTCCAGCCAGCTGGTCTGCGCATGCTCTTAGGACGTGGCTAGGGATGCCGTCTGGGCCGGCAGCCTTGCGAGGGTTAACACGCTTAAATGTCTTACTCACGTCGGCCACAGAGAAGGAGAGCCCGCAGTCCTTGGTAGCGGGCCGCGTCGGTGGCACTGTGTTATCCTCAAAGCGGGCGAAGGTGTTTAGCTTGTCCGGAAGCAAGACGTCGGTGTCCACGATGTGGCTGGTTTTCCCTTTGTAGTCCGTGATTGTCTGTAGACCCTGGCACATGCGTCTCGTGTCTGAGCCATTGCATTGCGACTCCACTTTGTCTCAATACTGACGTTTTGCCTGTTTGATTGCCTTACGGAGGGAATAACTCCACAGTTTGTATTCGGCCATATTCCCAGTCACCTTGCCGTGGTTAAATGCGGTTGTTCACGCTTTCAGTTTTGTGCGAATGCTGCCATCTATCCATGGTTTCTGATTAGGGTAGGTTTTAATATTCACAGTGGGTACAACATCTCCTATACACTTCCTAATAAAGTCAGTCACCGTATCAGTGTATTCGTCTATGTTATTCTCGGAGGCTACCCGGAACATATCCCAATCCGCGTGATCAAAACAATCTTGAAGCGTGGATTCATATTGGTCAGACCAGCATTGAATAGTCCTTAGTACGGGTACTTCCTGTTTTGAGTTTCTGCCTATAGGAAGGGAGGAGCAAGTCCTTTTGTCCCGAGATCACTGGTGCAGAAAACTGTATGTTGCAACCGGACGGACCCAAGTTAATAGTTGATACAACGTTTCAAGTTGGTTGCAGACAGGCCATGTGTAGCCAATGTGATTTATCTGATATTTATTTGTATCAGTATATTTTCTACCTGCAGGTTGCACTGTTTTTATTTGTTGGCTTTATTGGCTATTTTACATAGTTGGCAATGGCAATAGAAGTTACTTTTTAGGTTTGTATCATTTTCATTTAGATTTGGATAGAATTTTGATTAACCACTTGACAATGATTTTGAGGTATGAAGATGTTATTATAAATTAAATGAAACTGTTCCACGAAAATGTGCATATGAAAACCATATCTGGCACGCAGATCAGCAGAAATTGTAAGATAAATTGGCATTCCACATGAGAAAGTTTGCAGACTCCTCGTGTAGCCTATTACCGGCAACTTCAGGAGAGTAACATCAGAATCTGCGAAAGCCAGTAGAAGCGGAAGGAGGATAGTCGGGACAGGTTACGTTTTTTTTTTTTTATCTCTGGCTCCCTCTTGAGTCATTTGTGTCTTATTTCATCAAACAGTGAGCTTAAAGCATCAGTCAAGCTCAATGCATATATAGTTGATTTTATCAAAACACATAGGGTGTCTATACAGAGACAAATACACGTTTTAACAATCGATTGGTAGAAAGAACAGACGACTTTAGGTTGACCAAGATTTTTTTTTTTTAGGTCGGGGGACATCCCTAGTGTCTGTCTCTCTGGCATTGCGTTTGCTGAAGCATTAGCTGAGAGCAGAACAGAGTAAAGCCCCTTGATTGGAAATGCACTGCTATGCTGACTTCTCTCCTCTTTTTTTCTGTGTGGCTGTTATTAGGCATGAAGGGGAATTATGATAATTCACTTGTTAATTACATTTACATACATCTTACCCTGAGCAGCCAGAAGAGGCCGTTTGCATGCAAATACATGCCAATTCGGCAACGGAGAACTAACTCATTAAAATTCTAGTATCTGGTGTCTATCTATTCTACATGGTCTTAATTGAGTGCTTTGGTTGGGTTGGGCACACAGAGACTCAACCTCTAAGACCGTCAAGAGCTCAAGGCTTCTGTCTGTCTGTCTGTCTGTCTGTCTGTTGGGCAGATACAGTGAGGGAAAAAAGTATTTGATCCCCTGCTGATTTTGTACGTTTGCCCACTGACAAAGAAATTATCAGTCTATAATTTTAATGGTAGGTTTATTTGAACAGTGAGAGACTGAATAACAACAACAAAATCCAGAAAAACACATGTCAAAAATGTTATAAATTGATTTGCATTTTAATGAAGGAAATAAGTATTTGACCCCCCCTCAATCAGAAAGATTTCTGGCTCCCAGGTGTCTTTTATACAGGTAACGAGGTGAGATTAGGAGCACACTTTTAAAGGGAGTGCTCCTAATCTCAGCTTGTTACCTGTATAAAAGACACCTGTCCACAGAAGCAATCAATCAATCAGATTCCAAACTCTCCACCATGGCCAAGACAAAAGAGCTCTCCAAGGATGTCAGGGACAAGATTGTAGACCTAAACAAGGCTGGGATGGGCTACAAGACCATCGCCAAGAAGCTTGGTGAGAAGGTGACAACAGTTGGTGCGATTATTTCGCAAATGGAAGAAACACAAAATAACTGTCAATCTCCCTCGGCCTGGGGCTCCATGCAAGATCTCACCTCGTGGAGTTGCAATGATCATGAGAACGGTGAGGAATCAGCTCAGAACTACACGGGAGGATCTTGTCAATGATCTCAAGGCAGCTGGGACCATAGTCACCATGAAAACAATTGGTAACACACTACGCCGTGAAGGACTGAAATCCTGCAGCCCCCGCAAGGTCCCCCTGCTCAAGAAAGCACATATACAGTCGGGAAAAAATGTATTTAGTCAGCCACCAATTGTGCAAATTCTCCCACTTAAAAAGATGACAGAGGCCTGTAATTTTCATCATAGGTACACATCAACTATGACAGACAAAATGAGAAAAACAAATCCAGAAAATCACATTGTAGGATTTGTAATGAATTTATTTGCAAATTATGGTGGAAAATAAGTATTTGGTCAATAACAAAAGTTTCTCAATACTTTGTTATATACCCTTTGTTGGCAATGACACAGGTCAAACGTTTTCTGTAAGTCTTCACAAGGTTTTCACACACTGTTGCTGGTATTTTGGCCCATTCCTCCATGCAGATCTCCTCTAGAGCAGTGATGTTTTGGGGCTGTCGCTGGGCAACACGGACTTTCAACTCTCTCCAAAGATGTTCTATGGGGTTGAGAACTGGAGACTGGCTAGGCCACTCCAGGACCTTGAAATGCTTCTTACGAAGCCACTCCTTCGTTGCCCGGGCGGTGTGTTTGGGATCATTGTCATGCTGAAAGACCCAGCCACGTTTTATCTTCAATGCCCTTGCTGATGGAAGGAGGTTTTCAAAATCTCACGATACATGGCCCCATTCATTATTTCCTTTACACGGATCAGTCGTCCTGGTCCCTTTGCAGAAAAACTGCCCCAAAGCATGATGTTTCCACCCCCATGCTTCACAGTAGGTATGGTGTTCTTTGGATGCAACTCAGCATTCTTTGTCCTCCAAACACGACGAGTTGAGGTTTTACCAAAAAGTTATATTTTGGTTTCATCTGACCATATGACATTCTCCCAATCCTCTTCTGGATCATCCAAATGCACTCTAGCAAACTTCAGACGGGCCTGGACATGTACTGGCTTAAGCAGGGGGACACATCTGGCACTGCAGGATTTGAGTCCCTGGCGGCGTAGTGTGTTACTGATGGTAGGCTTTGTTACTTTGGTCCCAGCTCTCTGCAGGTCATTCACTAGGTCCCCCCGTGTGGTTCTGGGATTTTTGCTCACCGTTCTTGTGATCATTTTGACCCCACGGGGTGAGATCTTGCGTGGAGCCCCAGATCGAGGGAGATTATCAGTGGTCTTGTATGTCTTCCATTTCCTAATAATTGCTCCCACAGTTGATTTCTTCAAACCAAGCTGCTTACCTATTGCAGATGCAGTCTTCCCAGCCTGGTGCAGGTCTACAATTTTGTTTCTGGTGTCCTTTGACAGCTCTTTGGTCTTGGCCATAGTGGAGTTTGGAGTGTGACTGTTTGAGGTTGTGGACAGGTGTCTTTTATACTGATAACAAGTTCAAACAGGTGCCATTAATCCAGGTAACGAGTGGAGGACAGAGGAGCCTCTTAAAGAAGAAGTTACAGGTCTGTGAGAGCCAGAAATCTTGCTTGTTTGTAGGTGACCAAATACTTATTTTCCACCATAATTTGCAAATAAATTCATAAAAAATCCTACAATGTGATTTTCTGGAGAGAAAAAATCTCAATTTGTCTGTCATAGTTGACGTGTACCTATGATGAAAATTACAGGCCTCTCTCATCTTTTTAAGTGGGAGAACTTGCACAATTGGTGGCTGACTAAATACTTTTTTTCCTCACTGTACGTGCCCGTATGGACGGGGCCATGTACCGTCAAATCTTGGGTGAGAACCTCCTTCCCTCAGCCAGGGCATTGAAAATGGGTCGTGAATGGGTATTCCAGCATGACAATGACCCAAAACACACGGCCAAGGCAACAAAGGAGTGGCTCAAGAAGAAGCACATTAAGGTCCTGGAGTGGCCTAGCCAGTCTCCAGACCTTAATCCCATAGAAAGTTTGTGGAGGGAGCTGAAGGTTTGAGTTGCCAAACGTCAGCCTTGAAACCTTAATGACTTGGAGAAGATCTGCAAAGAGGAGTGGGACAAATCCCTCCTGAGATGTGTGCAAACCTGGTGGCCAACTACAAGAAACGTCTGACCTCTGTGATTGCCAACAAGGGTTTTGCCTCCAACTACTAAGTCATGTTTTGTAGAGGGGTCAAATACTTATTTCCCTCATTAAAATGCAAATACATTTATAACATTTTTGACATGCGTTTTTCTGGATTTTATTGTTGTTATTCTGTCTCTCACAGTTCAAATAAACCTACCATTAACATTATAGACTGATCATGTCAAAATACAAAATCAGCAGGGGATCAAATACTTTTTTCCCCTCACCGTGTATATATATACATATATATATATATATATACACACATACACAGTGCCTTCAGAAAGTGTGTGAAGACCTTTTCCACATTTTGTTGTGTTACAGCCTGAATTTAAAATGGATGAAATGTAGATTTTGTGTCACTGATCTACACACAATACCCCATAATGTCAGTGGAATTATGTTTTTAGAAATGTTTACTAATTAATAAAAATGTAAAGCTGAAATGTCTTGAGTCAATAAGCATTCAACCCCTTTGTTAGGCAAGCCTAAATAACTTCAGGAGAAAAGTCAGATTATTAAGTCAGATAATAAGTTGCATGAACTTACTCTGCAATAATGGTGTTTAACATAATTTTTTATGACTGCCTCATCTCTGTACCCCACACATGCACCTATCTGTAAGGTCCCTCAGTCGAGCAGTGATTTTCAAGCACAGATTCAACGACAAAAACTAGGGACGTTTTCCAATGCCTCGCAAAGAAGTGTACATTTTGTTAGATGGGTATAAAAAAAAGAAGCAGACATTGAATATCCCTTAGAGCATGGTGAAGTTATTAATTACACTTTGGATGGTGCATTAATAAACCCAGTCACTACAAAGATAGAGGCGTCCTTCCTAACTCAGTTGACGGAGAGGAAGGAAACCACTCAGGTTTTTAAAACAGTTACAGAGTTTGATGGCTGTGATAGGAGAAAACTGAGGATGGATCAACAACATTGTAGTTACTCCACAATACTCACCTAAATGACAGAGTGAAAAGAAGGAAGCCTGTACAGAATAAAAATATTCAAAAACATGCATCCTGTTTGCAATAAGACCTTAAACCCATAGAAAATCTGTGGAGGGAGCTGAAGGTTTGAGTTGCCAAACGTCATCCTCGAAACCTTAATGACTTGGAGAAGATCTGCAAACAGGAGTGGGACAAAATCCCTCCTGAGATGTGTGCAAACCTGGTGGCCAACTACAAGAAACGTCTGACCTCTGTGATTGCCAACAAGGGTTTTGCCACCAAGTACTAAGTCATGTTTTGCAGAGGGGTCAAATACTTAATTCCCTCATTAAAATGCAAATCAATTTATAACATTTTTGACATGCGTTTTTCTGGATTTTTTTGTTGTTATTCTGTCTCTCACTGTTCAAATAAACCTACCATTAAAATTATAGACTGATCATTTCTTTGTCAGTGGGCAAACGTACAAAATCAGCAGGGGATCAAATACTTTTTTCCCTCACTGTATACATGTGGAGGAATCTAGGGAAAACAAACAGACATGTTGACAAGTGGTCAGAGTGCAGGAACATATGGTGTTAATGGAGAAATTGCCCTTGTCCACACAGGTCAGGGATCAAATTTCACTTGGGGAAAAATCCTTAACGTTAACCTAGCTATACCCTGGAATGCCAACTAACTGAATATCACTTTATTTTCAATATTAATTTTCTTTAATCAGCGGAAAAAGTGAGAACTCAGTCAGAACTTACTCTTGTGCAGGGAGCAGCACTTTGGAGCAACTTGAAACGTTAGTTAGCAGGGAATTAGCCTAGCTTTTAGAGATAAGGAGGCTGCACCCCAACACATCACAGCAGCATGGTATAGAGTTGATAATTCCTTGTTGTGAGTGCAGAGCGTTAGCGGGGACTTTGCCTAGCGCTCAGGGATAAGGAGGCTACAGGCAGGTAATTACACCCATTATCAGACACTGTGATGTAAGGGCCCTGTCTGAGAATATGCATGTCCGTCTCCCCTCAGACACTTCACAGATTAATTTAAAACCCTCCTTTTTTTTTTTTTTTTTTTTGTGCGCTCAAGTCATTCTTCTAACCTTGTCATTCGGCCATGATTCAACGGCGTCACCGCCACCTAACCACATGATACTTTGACTCTGCGTTTTAACGCCGACCGCCAGGCCATAATATAATGGATATTGTCTCAATCTAGGGTAAATGAGGGGCCGTCAACGAACGGTTGATGGGGTAGCCATGGCAACAAATGTCCAAATCGGCTACAAATGCAAGGCAAGGAAAGTGGGATAACCTTCTGTCATACTGTATGCAATATTTCAGAATCCCATTCCGGGGCATTAAAGGGAAGTTCACAAGGCCACTGTTCATAAAGGACTGGGATAAGACCTGAGATTAGAACATTTGATAGGGTCCAAGCTTCAAGTGGAGAGGGAGTACTTGAGCTCGCCTTATGGTAATAAAGGAAGCAAGGCTTTATAGCTGATGCCTTGTGCCAGAGTATGAAGGCTCCTGAGGGAGTTATACCTCGTTCCAAGGTGAATCTGTAATTTTCTGTTTACAAATTAGGTCTTCCCCAGGACAAACACAATCCACTATTCAAAAAATCTGTCATCTGTGACTTCCCATGCTGCATCACACACACACACACACACACACACACACACACACACACACATATATTCAGCACCTGACGCAAACAACACAAAGGGCTGAATCCCAACCTGAAATATGTGCTTGTAACTCAGTCTTTTTTACAGAAGTCCTGTTTTGATATCAATGGGAGGTTTGTGTGAAAATTCAATGTACACATACAGATCTCATGTCAGGATTCATCTGAAAGAGGCCATACTGTGGCCGAGGCTTACCGTCAGCAGGGTCTTTCTCAGCGTCAAACTCCAGGTCGTAGCGCAGGACGTAAAAGTTATTCCACACGTACAGCTGGTTATCTCTGGGGTTGTAATCCACAGCAGCGATGTACTGGTACTGGTTGGGGAACAGGATGTCCGTGTACTCTCCCTGGCTCAGCTTGGTGTTGTAGATGTAGTCGATGTGGCTCTTGGCCGCCTCGCTCTCGTTCTCCTCGTAGGTGGACCGCACCACGTGCAGCACGCCACACACCATGAAGGCATTGGAGGCGGATCTCTTGTCGTACACGGTCTCCCAGGTGGCCTCGAAGCGGAGCGTGTAGGGGTTGAGCTGTGAGACCACGATTCGTCCGTTGTTCTGCTCCGTGGCGTAGATCACCCACAACCCCCGCTCATCGACGGCGAGGTCTATGTCCGTCTTGCCGCCCCAGCGATATGGCGAGGTGTCGTGATAGTTGGCGTTGGCCACGATGGCCTCACCACTCTTGATGCGCGTGCGGAGATCAAATTTCACGATGTTGCGCGTGCGCTCCTTGTTGAAGAAGATGGCTCCGTCGTAGGCCACGAAGCCTGTGCCGTCGACCCGATGAGGGAGTTTATAGGTCGTAGTCTGGCGGCCATTTTTTAAGTCCTCCAGGGAGGCGTACTCAATAAGTGTGTCAGTGCGGTACGGCGTCCAGGGCATGAAGAAGACCTTGTCTCCTGCCTGCAGGGGGTCTTTAGACCACGCCCCCGCCTGTTGCTCCGCCTCAAACACAAACGTGGACTCCCCCACCTCCTTCAGGGTCCCGGGACAAATGAAAACTAGTGAGGGAGAGAGAAACAGAAAGATGGGTTTAAGTAAAATATATGCAGAGTATCAACAGATATTTCATCAAGGTATGCAGTGTGTATATTGTATAGTTTCGCTGCTGTCCGAGTAGTGTGTAGGACAAAGATCAGTGACAGTCATTTAACTAGTGTGTAGTGATACTGCTTGTGAATAGAGTGAAATATAAAAGGTGAAGCCAAGAGAATGATAAGTGCAGGAGTGAGTAAAGGACTTGCTTCTTTATAGAGTTTGTCTGCCGTACACGTTAACTGCGTGGGACCAAACAAATCCAAAAAGTGAAACAAAAGGAGGAAAACCCTGTAAATGCAAGACATGTAAGGGATGGGAGAGGTAGTATAGAAGTGTATACTGGAACCCTTGTTTTAATTCCAACTTCTACCTGGCATCAAACAGTGACACTGACAATTGTGTAAATGGCAAAACTGCACATGCTTACTGAAAAAGCACACAGAAGACAAAATGATGAGGGATAAGACTTGTAGAGAGAAACAAAACAACATATTCTGGATGGAGGTGGTGGCAGCGAAGCTGGGATAAGATGAGGGTAGGGTTTGGGGAGAAGACAGCACAACTACAGCAGAGTTCTTTACTCTACTGATGTCATACAGTGAGGGAAAAAAGTATTTGATCCCCTGCTAATTTTGTATGTTTGCCCACTGACAAAGACATGATCAGTCTATAATTTTAATGGTAGGTTTATTTGAACAGTGAGAGACAGAATAACAACAAAAAAATCCAGAAAAACACATGTCAAAAATGTTATAAATTGATTTGCATTTTAATGAGGGAAATAAGTATTTGACCCCCTCTCAATCAGAAAGATTTCTGGCTCCCAGGTGTCTTTTATACAGGTAACGAGCTGAGATTAGGAGCACACTCTTAAAGGGAGTGCTCCTAATCTCAGTTTGTTACCTGTATAAAAGACACCTGTCCACAGAAGCAATCAATCAATCAGATTCCAAACTCTCCACCATGGCAAAGACCAAAGAGCTCTCCAAAGATGTCAGGGACAAGATTGTAGACCTACACAAGGCTGGAATGGGCTACGAGACCATCGCCAAGCAGCTTGGTGAGAAGGAGACAACCGTTAGTGCGATTATTCGCAAATGGAAGAAACAGAAAATAACTGTCAATCTCCCTTGGCCTGGGGCTCCATGCAAGATCTCACCTCGTGGAGTTGCAATGATCATGAGAATGGTGAGGAATCAGCCCAGAACTACACGGGAGGATCTTGTCAATGATCTCAAGGCAGCTGGGACCATAGTCACCAAGAAAACAATTGGTAACACACTACGCCGTGAAGGACTGAAATCCTGCAGCGCCCGCAAGGTCCCCCTGCTCAAGAAAGCACATATATAGGCCCGTCTGAAGTTTACCAATGAACATCTGAATGATTCAGAGGAGAACTGGTTGAAAGAGTTGTGGTCAGATGAGACCAAAATGGAGCTCTTTGCCATCAACTCAACTCACCGTGTTTGGAGGAGGAGGAATGCTGCCTATGACCCCAAGAACACCATCCCCACTGTCAAACATTGAGGTGGAAACATTATGCTTTGGGGGTGTTTTTCTGCTAAGGGGACAGGACAACTTCACCGCATCAAAGGGACGATGGACGGGGCCATGTACCGTCAAATCTTGGGTGAGAACCTCCTTCCCTCAGCCAGGGCATTGAAAATGGGTCGTGGATGGGTATTCCTGCATGACAATGACCCAAAACACACGGCCAAGGCAACAAAGGAGTGGCTCAAGAAGAAGCACATTAAGGTCCTGGAGTGGCCTAGCCAGTCTCCAGACCTTAATCCCATAGAAAATCTGTGGAGGGAGCTGAAGGTTCGAGTTGCCAAACGTCAGCCTCGAAACCTTAATGACTTGGAGAAGATCTGCAATGAGGAGTGGGACAAAATCCCTCCTGAGATGTGTGCAAACCTGGTGGCCAACTACAAGAAACGTCTGACCTCTGATTGCCAACAAGGGTTTTGCCACCAAGTACTAAGTCATGTTTTGCAGAGGGGTCAAATACTTATTTCCCTCATTAAAATGCAAATCAATGTATAACATTTTTGACATGCATTTTCCTGGATATTTTTGTTGTTATTCTGTCTCTCACTGTTCAAATAAACCTACCATTAAAATTATAGACTGATCATGTCTTTGTCAGTGGGCAAACGTACAAAATCAGCAGGGGATCAAATACTTTTTTCCCTCACTGTAAAAGGCAGAAGAACCTTTGATGGGTGAGGGAGGCCATGGCAAGTGTCTCATTGGAATCCCATGGATTGGTTTGAGATAATAATAAATAATAATATGCCATTTAGCAGACGCTTTTATCCAAAGAGAAAGTCTGATTTCTGTGGGGTTTTGTTGGGCTTCTTGCGGTTTTTGCCAACCTCACTCTCCCATATCTGCCAACAGGTGACCATCACACATGTACAAGTGTGTATTATAAGCAATTGTGAAATGTAAATGTATTTTTTGCATATCCAAACTCCCCTGAGACACCCTCGGAGAGTGGGGTCACGTCCAGGGTCAGCCATTATCAACGGCAACCCTGGAGCAATTAGGGTTAAGTGCCTTGCTCAAGGGCACAGACAGATTTTTTACCTTGTCTGCTCTGAGATTTGAACTACTGACCTTTCGGTCACCGGCCCAATGCTCTAACTGCTAGGTTATCTGATGCATAGCATTATTTGTTTAGCTTGCTTCCTAGCTCTGTATAATGCATATGATACTGTATGATAACATTTATCCACTTCTGTATTTGAGAGCTATAGCCAATAGTTTTTTATAGCTAGGCTTGGTGGTAGCCTAGTTTTAATGTTGTTGTGTCAGACGTGTTCTGTAATTTGGGTTTAAATGGGAAAATAACCCTCTTACAATGTCTTCACATGCTTGTGAATTGGTGTATCTGTAGCATGTTGTTTTATTGAAATGTGTAATGGTTTAGATGAGAAGCTGCCCTTATAGCATTCTTCCAAACTGTCTACTGTGAGATTTACGGTACTAGAGGTGTGCAGGGAGATTTAATATATGTTACCGGGCACTGGTAACAGGTCCAGTGAATCTGAACGGGCCCTATCTTTCAAACCTCTAGACTGCTTTTACAAATCGGCTTTGAAATTCAAATTGTCTCCCAGAGTTGCAATCAACAACCTATGGGGGTTTGGGGCCGGCGTTTTGACAAGAGGCAATCAGGAGGGAGGAGACAAGAGGAAGGGTTGTACACCACATTACAGGGAGCTGGGGGGCGGGTGGGACGTGGGGAAGACTGGACCACTCATTTACCTTTTTGTTCCACTTCTATTTTAGGCATTGGAAAAGAAGAAAGCAAAAAAGAAAGAGTGCAAGAGGGAGAGAAAGGTTATCATGAGTCAACTACCAGGTAGGCTACATGAGTAGAGAAGGTTACAGGATATGATAGATAGAGGACCAAGAGATGGCTGTTTTGGGGGAACAAGAAAAAAGACTGAACAAATAGGAAGATTATCAGGCCCTATAATATGAAAGCACACAGGTTAGGGCTGGAGACAAGCTACAAACATTGTTCAACCGATCACGATTCCATGCTTTTCTAGCCATCAAAATAACATGTTTTTGCCTAGCCACTGATTGCATCAGTAATAAACAGGCCACATTACTTTCCAAGTGAATTGTTTGACATAAAGAAACATTGTACTGTTTCTGAAATCGCTATTCAGTTTAAAATCAGATAACATTCTTAGAGAAACAGCAAAAGGGTTATTTTTGGCAGTATTGTCTGGGGCAGTATTTACACAAAAACTTTATAGACACAAATCTAAATTCCATAGTCTGCTTCGCCCACACACAGAACATTACTTGCTAATGTTACAGGCACAATTTCCCTAATGAGCCAAAAAATACAATTGCAAGTGAACAATGGCTGATGACAAGCAACCCAATATTGAGTTCCTTCATTAAAGCAGTGAAGCAACTAACGGAAGAGGGAAAGATCCTAGCGAGACAACTAAGGAACAAGAAAGACTGAAACTTAGAAGGAGAGAGAGCATAGAGGTTAATACAGAAAAGATACAAGAGGGGAAGGAAATGAAGAAGAGGTCAAACCAAAAGATTATTTCAGAAAATACATCTCCAGTGAATTACATACTGTAACAACAACAAGAGTCCGATTTTTTTATATAAATAAATGTATTATTTTTGGGGGGATCAACTTTTCATTGTTTTATAATAGACGAAAAACTAACTTTTACACACAGATAACACATATCCCACCCACCCCTCCCACAGAACCCCACTTAATAAGTAAAGGTTCTAATAAACCTAACTACACATTCAAGAAACACAATATAGTTGCACTGCATCATTAAATGCTGAATACTTACTATATGGGACACATTCATACTGGACCTCTAGGTACTTGTAAGTGCCAGGACAAGGATCAGGGAACACATCAGAGCCAGTCACAACCACACACTGGGTACGGTTGTTGCACCTGGGAAAAGATGGATCACAAACATTTCAGCAATGACACAAACTACTATAACATCCCCAGAGTGGTATTAGGATGAGAGAAATACATGATTAATACATAGCCGCTTTCCCTCTTCCATCTACACACTCATTCAAATCCAGTTTGCAGTATTGCTGTGGTGAAGGATATGAAAATCCTATTCATCCGAGCAGGGCAGTAAATATACTGTAGATGCGATTAACAAGTTGAGGGAGGAATAAGATAATAAATAGAGGGAAACAATAAATAGATATAAAGAGAAACACACACACACAGTAAATAGATATAAAGAGGAAAACTGACACAGTGCGGAAGAATTAAGAGGACAGTTGAGCTGAAGACAGGTATGAAGTATATTATGGGATGTTCATGTATATGAGATGAGAATATCAACCTTATGAGTACCAGCCACTAAGCACCACTCACCCACACAAAGAGCAATTAGATTGTTCACAACAGGCGGCTGCAGAGGGTAATTGGCTGAAATGTGGGTCACAGGAAACACATTTCATCAAGTGAAAACCATGTACTGTTTATCAAGTGTTGCCCATGTATTTGTTATGGGAGACTCCCAAGCCTTTGCTATGGGAGTTAGTTATTTGCCTCATAACTTGAAATGACCTTGGCTATGAAGTTGCATGTACTACTCTTAAAACTGTTACAACTGTGTGTGTTTGTGTTTTGTGACTGAAAGATGGAGGGGGAAAGAGAGTGGAATAGAATAACTGATTTTGTGTAAATATAGGATGAAATTGGCCTCACTTCAATCAAGCTCTCTTGAGGCTGAGGGATTGAGAAGGCATCAGCATCAACAGCAGCAGCAGAGGCAACCCAGCTAGCACTTTTGGTTCCTTGGAAGTTGTGAGAACGTATGTTTTTGGTTTCACATTGGTTGTGAGAACGAAGCCATACATTTCATGACCGGTAAAACGGGAACCATTTTTTGACGTTCTGAGAACAGAAGTGAAAGGGAGGTTCTAAGAACGTTTTACTCTGGTTCCTTGAAAGTTTTCCTGGAAGGTTTTATTAACCCTCTATGAATGGAGATTATAGGTTATTTGGAGGTTTTTAATAACTTCCTTAAAACTTTAACTGAATGTTTCAATAAGACTTAATAACAGAAAGGACATTTCCATAGGCATTAATCATGCAAACATTAAAACATTTATTTTGACATGGCATCAGTGAGATTCTAACCTACAGTCTTTTGTTCTCTATCATTTACATTTAAGTCATTTAGCAGACGCTCTATCCATGGAATTAGTCCACCAGGACGCTCATTTTAGTCTATTTAAACAAGCACTCATTAAGATCAGATGGGGTCAATTAATGGGCGCGGCTAACACACCTGAACACACTTAAAGAGAGGATAGAGAGAGGATTGTTGATGCTTAAAACGTAATGTATACGTTTTTAAATAACGTTCTCTGAACGTTACTAAAGTATTTTTTTAGTTTTTATGGAAAGTTTTCTTAACGTTCTCTGAATAATTTGAGAACATTACTTTAAATAGAACCATTTAACTTTTAGGAAATGTTCTGTTAAAGTAATTAAATACCAAGAAAATTAAGTTTTTTTGTCACGTTTCTTTAAAACAAATCAAATGTTATGTCACATGCTTCGTAAACAACAGGTTTACTTAGTGAAATGCTTCAAAAATAAAAACATTTATAGAAATAGTGACAGGAGGAACAAATGTATAGTAAGTCGTATGGCTTTGTGTGTGTGTCTGTGTGTGTGTGTGGTCAGTATGCATGTGTGCGCATGTTATGTGTGTGTGGGCGTATGTAGTGTGTGTGCGTGTGTGCGCGTATGTGTTGGGGATGTCAGTGTAAGTATGTGTGAGTGTGTGGGTAGAGTCAGTGCAAGAGAGTTAGTAAAAAAAAAAGGGGTCAATGCAGATAGTCTGGGTAGCCATTTGATTAGCTATTTAGCAGTCTTGTTTAGCAGTCGTATGCCTTGGGGGTAGAAGCTTTTCAGGGTCCTGGTGGTTCCATACTTGGTGACTGGTACCGCTTGCCGTGCGGTAGCAGAGAGAAGAGTCTATGGCTTGGGTGGCTGGAGTCTGACCATTTATACCGCCTGGTATAGAGGTCCTGGATGACAGGGAGCTCAGCCCCAGTGATGTACTGGGCCATACTCACCACCCTCTGTAGCACCTTGCAGTCAGGTGCCTTGCCAGTTGCCGTACCAAGCGGTGATGCAGCCAGTCAAGATGCTCTCAATGGTGCAGCTGTATAACTTTTTGAGGTTCTGAGGGCCCATGCCAAATCTTTTCAGCCTCCTGTGAGGGGATGAGGCGCTGTCATGCCCTCTTCAAAACTGTTTAGGTGTGTATGGACCATGCTAATTCCTTAGTGATGTGGACACTGAGGAACTTGAAGCTCTCGACCCACTCCACTACAGCCCCATCAATGTGGATGCTCGCCCCTCCGTTTCCTGTAGTCCACAATCAGCTCCTTTGTCTTACTGACGTTGAGGGAGAGGTTGTTGTTGGTGATCAGTCCTACCATGTGCTGAGAATGTTCCCAGCCAAGCAACTATTCTGCGACCATTCGTTGTATGCAAAATAACCATAGGACAACCACGCTCTCACCAAGCTCTAAGAAGCATGTGGTTCTCATAACGTTATGTGCTAGCTGGGAAACAGTTATCCATGACAAAAAGAAAAGCTGAAAAAATTGCAAACCGGTTTAGTGATAAATATTTGGCCTGAAGGTCAAATGCAAAGTCGTACAAGTTGGACAGATCTCTCACAGAATCACAGCCGAAGCAGAAAGCCTAGGTGTCCCTCAAAAGCCGAAAAGGAGAGCTTTCAGTGTGACAGCCAAAGTAGAAATTAGGTTGTCAGACCTGCCATAAAACTTCCCTGCAGTGAACCAGTAACCTTGTAGGAAATTATAATTACGTACAGATAAGACACACATGCGTAAAATGCCAAGTGTTTATTAACCAGTCACTTGCTGCCTATTACAGCCTGCTTATAAGTTTGTGATTAGCATTGAAATATTGGACAATTACGTCCAACTAATGTATGGTCGGTAGGCTAATCATTTTCTTTCTTCCATCTCTCCCATTATGTCTCCCTTGCATAATCTATTCTACGATAGCAGCCGGCAGATCATCATCATCATCATTATCGTCATCACCACCACCATCACAATGACATTACAGGATGTTGTCGGGGATGCAGACAAGACAGTGACGTCTGATATGTGAGCTACACTCATCCACTCCCCTTCGTCAGAAAATATTAATTATGAAAAATGTAATTATCCCCCGCCAAGGGCTATTACCCTGTCCTACTCTGAGGGGAGAGATAGCGCTGCCTGGGAAAGGGTGTGAAAAACCCTCCAGAACTTTCCCTGCAATTAATCTGTAAATTAGCTAGCTACCGTTTTATGTTTTTTTCCTCCGATGACACCAGAAATTATGAAACCAAATAATTAATTTATAGACATGACTCATTGCCTGCGTATGTGTTAACACTAATTTCTCTCCACTGAAACAGTGATTATTTTCACCTATCATATTTTGGTGTTAATCATCATATGTGTGTTTTTTGTTTATGAACAATTGTCTGATGGGTTCTTTTTAATTCTTCAAATACTTAGTAAATAGTAAACCCATAGTGGCATCCATGGTCACAGACAAATCCACCACCATCATTTTTCTCTTCTTATGGGGTGTATTTATCTTCATTGTTTCAGCCAGCATGCGTCATAGGCAATCACAACTGTTGTCCAGGAGTTTCACCTCATTGTCATAATCAATGGTTTAAAATTTGTATCTGTAAATTTTTTTACAAGCTGATCATTGCGAAAAAATAAAATACCTCTGCATTTTCTGCTGTGTAAACACATTGCAAATAAACTCACGATAACTCCTGACAAAGTTGGGTAGCAATATTCAGAGCTTAAATAGACAAATGGATTAGTCAGGAATCAGGACTAATAAAGCCAATGTAACGGCCTGTTTTACAAATGGTGGGCCTTCCACATGGATGGGCATTCATAAAATTCCATTGTGGGCTGACATGGTAGGCTACACCTCAGTAAGCACGAGCCAACGTCTTTTGGACGTCTTTTTTTGGTGCAGTCCGGACCGGCCTTGATTTCCACATCCACGGACATTGGTTTTTGGTCCGGTTCGGACCAAATCTGAACCAATCATAAACGTCTATGTTTGGTTCAGATTTTGTCCGGTCTGGACCAGCCTTGATTTGGCCCAAACATAGACGTTTATAAATCAACTTTCATTCAAACCAAATATTTTTTGGTGTCACCTAGGGTGGCAGAACGGCAAGGACCGGCCTTGTCTGTGCGTAATGGGAGCACACGAGCACTGCTGTACAGTCATGGTCAAAAGTTTTGAGAATGACACAAATATTAATTTTCACAAAGTCTGCTGCCTCAGTTTTTATGATGGCAATTTGCATATACTCCAGAATGTTATGAAGAGTGATCAGATTAATTGCAATTAATTGCAAAGTCCCTATTTGCCATGAAAATGAACTTAATCCCAAAAAAACTTTTCCACTGCATTTCAGCCCTGCCACAAAAGGACCAGCTGCCATCAAGTCAGTGATTCTCTCGTTAACACAGGTAAGAGTGTTGACTAGGACAAGGCTGGAGATCACTCTGTCATGCTGATTGAGTTAGAATAACAGACTGGAAGCTTTAAAAGGAGGGTGGTGCTTGAAATCATTGTTCTTCCACTGTTAACCATGGTTACCTGCAAGGAAACACGTGCCGTCATCATTGCTTTGCACAAAAAGGGCTTCACAGGCAAGGATATTGCTGCTAGTATGATTGCACCTAAATCAACCATTTATCGGATCATCAAGAACTTCAAGGAGAGAGGTTCAATTGTTGTGAAGAAGGCTTCAGGGCGCCCAAGAAAGTCCAGCAAGCGCCAGGACCTTCTCCTAAAGTTGATTCAGCTGCGGGATCGGGGCACCACCAGTGCAGAGCTTGCTCAGGAATGGCAGCAGGCAGGTGTGAGTGCATCTGCACGCACAGTGAGGCAAAGACTTTTGGGGGATGGCCTGGTGTCAAGAAGGGCAGCGAGGAAGCCACTTCTCTCCAGGAAAAACATCAGGGACAGACTGATATTCTGCAAAAGGTACAGGGATTGGACTGCTGAGGACTGGGGTAAAGTCATTTTCTCTGATGAATCCCCTTTCCGATTGTTTGGGGCATCCGGAAAAAAAGCTTGTCCGAAGAAGACAAGGTGAGCGCTACCATCAGTCCTGTGTCATGCCAACAGTAAATTATCCTGAGACCATTCATGTGTGGGGTTGCTTCTCAGCCAAGGGATTGGGCTCACTCACAATTTTGCCTAAGAACACAGCCATGAATAAAGAATGGTACCAACACATCCTCCGAGAGCAACTTCTCCCAACCATCCAAGAACAGTTTGGTGACGAACAATGCCTTTTCCAGCATGATGGAGCACCTTGCCATAAAGCAAAAGTGATAACTAAGTGGCTCTGGGAACAAAACATCAAAATATTGGGTCCATGGCCAGGAACTCCCCAGACCTTAATCCCATTGAGAACTTGTGGTCAATCCTCAAAAGGCGGGTGGACAAACAAAACCCCACAAATTCGGACAAACTCCAAGCATTGATTATGCAAGAATGGGCTGCCATCAGTCAGGATGTGGCCCAGAAGTTAATTGACAGCATGCCAGGGCGGATTGCAGAGGTCTTGAAAAATAAGGGTTAACACTGCAAATATTGACTCTTTGCATAAACTTAATGTAATTGTCAATAAAAGCCTTTGACACTTATGGAATGCTTGTAATTATACTTCAGTATACCATAGTAACATCTGACAAAATATCTAAAAACACTGAAGCAGCAAACTTAGTGAAGACTAATAATTGTGTCATTGTCAAAACATTTGACCACGACTGTATAAGTAATATGTTTTGCCGCCTGTGGCCTGCAGAACTATTGTTATGAAATGTGTATTCATTAATGGAAAGTATACCCGCTTTGAGGATAAGCCAGGAATGTTTAAGATGTTTATTTAGATGGAATATGTAAATGTAGGTACAATGAAGATGTCTGTTACATGATTTAATATGTCATATTTGGGTAAAGAGCTCCATGGTTAATGGTATGGTCCATAGGGAGGGGCCATAGGTATAAAGGTACCTGTTCAACCTGTGAGCTGGAGTGATGTTCTAGCTCTGGTATGTGAGCTGTGTGGGGAGGCTGTCCATAGCCTGGTATACCCCAACCTGCTACAGTATAGTTGGTTTGACAGGGTAGGCCTGATTGAGGCTTAGGTTTTCGATTTATATTCAAACCTGTATTTTGAGAGTCTGTTCATTGTGTAAATACCTTTGTAGATTATGTAAATATTCATTGAATTTCGTCATTCACCTGGAACTGTGATGAGTGTGATGGAAGGAGTCAGGCGCAGGAGGGTAATCACCGAATACAGAGTTTATTCCTTCGTTACACAAAATACGCTGGAATAGCGACAAACGAAACAGGCACAGGGGAAACTATCTACCCTGGCAATACACTGTAATGCTATCTCCATATAATACATAGGCACATGGGAAATATCTACCCTGGCAACACAATGGTACGAGTAGCTCCACCGAGCTACACTACTCTCACATTCAAACAATCACCCACAAGGACAAGGGGGCAGAGGGAACACTTATACACAAACTAATGAGGGGATTAGAACCAGGTGTGTGTGATTGACAAGACAAATGTGATGATGATAATTGGGGCAGCAGTGGTTAGTAAGCCAGTGACGACGAACGCCGAAGCCTGCCCGAACAAGGAGGGGAGGCAGCCTCGGCGGAAGTTGTGACAGGAACTACCTTTCACTGTTAATAAACTGGACACTATTTTGCACCTGATCCTGAAGCCTCCTGCTACTTACTGCCCTTAAGGCTGCTCCAACATCCAGTCCCTACGACATGGGGTCCTTTAAATACACACCGTCGGGCTAGGTCCGGCGCAACAGCAGAGTTAAAGTGATGAATGCAGCCTAGTGACTGTACTGTAGCTAAATGTCCTGGGAGAGTGTTACTAATATAAATGGTATTTTAAGGGGGGAAGGGGCATTGCTGAGGGCGGGGAGCTGGGCCGTGTCAATGCAGTACAAGTGTTGCAAAAAAGAAGCCAAAGGTAGGAAACAGAGGGATTACGAAGGAGGTTCATGTGACTCTTTGGGTCCTTTTGAGCCGGACCGGCTGGCTGGCTGACTGATTGTGCAGCTGCAGTGGTACTATGCAGGAATGCACAGACCATATGGTCTAGGGTTGCTACTAATGACCCCCTGTCCAGTTTTTACGGTCTAGAGTTTCACAACATTACCCCCCAAAAAACATTGGATTATTGAAAGACAGGGAGCTGTGGGTAAACTGTCTGTTTTTTGTCTGCAAGTTGAGAAGGTGACAAAACCACTAGTTTATTAGGGTTACCACCCAAACCAAAACCACTAGTTTATTAGGGTTACCACCCAAACCAAAACCACTAGTTTATTAGGGTTACCACCCAAACCAAAAACACTAGTTTATTAGGGTTACCACCCAAACCAAAAACACTAGTTTATTAGGGTTACCACCCAAACCAAAACCACTAGTTTATTAGGGTTACCACCCAAACCAAAAACACTAGTTTATTAGGGTTACCACCCAAACCAAAACCACTAGTTTATTAGGGTTACCACCCAAACCAAAAACACTAGTTTATTAGGGGTTACCACCCAAACCAAAACCACTAGTTTATTAGGGTTACCACCCAAACCAAAAACACTAGTTTATTAGGGTTACCACCCAAACCAAAAACACTAGTTTATTAGGGTTACCACCCAAACCAAAACCACTAGTTTATTAGGGTTACCACCCAAACCAAAAACACTAGTTTATTAGGGTTACCACCCAAACCAAAACCACTAGTTTATTAGGGTTACCACCCAAACCAAAAACACTAGTTTATTAGGGTTACCACCCAAACCAAAACCACTAGTTTATTAGGGTTACCACCCAAACCAAAACCACTAGTTTATTAGGGTTACCACCCAAACCAAAAACACTAGTTTATTAGGGTTACCACCCAAACCAAAAACACTAGTTTATTAGGGTTACCACCCAAACCAAAAACACTAGTTTATTAGGGTTACCACCCAAACCAAAAACACTAGTTTATTAGGGTTACCACCCAAACCAAAAACACTAGTTTATTAGGGTTACCACCCAAACCAAAAACACTAGTTTATTAGGGTTACCACCCAAACCAAAAACACTAGTTTATTAGGGTTACCACCCAAACCAAAAACACTAGTTTATTAGGGTTACCACCCAAACCAAAAACACTAGTTTATTAGGGTTACCACCCAAACCAAAAACACTAGTTTATTAGGGTTACCACCCAAACCAAAAACACTAGTTTATTAGGGTTACCACCCAAACCAAAACCACTAGTTTATTAGGGTTACCACCCAAACCAAAAACACTAGTTTATTAGGGTTACCACCCAAACCAAAAACACTAGTTTATTAGGGTTACCACCCAAACCAAAAACACTAGTTTATTAGGGTTACCACCCAAACCAAAAACACTAGTTTATTAGGGTTACCACCCAAACCAAAAACACTAGTTTATTAGGGTTACCACCCAAACCAAAACCACTTGTTTTGATTTGCAGGTTGTGCATCCAGAATTACTAGACTGGACTCTAGAATATCGTACCACCACATATCCATAACTAACTTCAGGTTGTATTGTGTAACAAGACCTTTCTGTTCTATAACCTTTGAAATACAATCTTGTAGACCTTGGGTGAGGTAGCAGTTGACTCTTACCTTTGTGATATGATCTTGTAGGCATCGGGGAGGTAGCAGTTGACTCTTACCTTTGTGATATGATCTTGTAGACCTTGGGTGAGGTAGCAGTTGACTCTTACCTTTGTGATATGATCTTGTAGGCATCGGGGAGGTAGCAGTTGATGTTCTCCATCTGGAACGGTTCAGCATCGCAGATCTTGTTGTCAGTGCGGCCGTAGTTGGCCGTCTCGATCATGATGACATCAGCACCGGGGCAGCGGAGATCAATGGCGTAGCCCTCGCAAGAGAGCTCTCTTCTGACCAGGCCAAACGGCAGAGCGGCACGACTGAATCCTGGGAGAGAGGAAGGAAGGGAGGAATGGATGGAGGGAGTGAGAGAGAGAGAGATGGAGATAGAGAGAAAGAAAAAGAAAGAGAGATATTAGTACAAAAACTACAATAATATACTGCATTTATAGGTTGGGGAGACAAAAGTACACACTAACATTAAGTCATTGAGTGATTTGATATCTTAGGAGATAGTACAGACGGCCGAGCATCAAAGGAAATCCATTACATTAGTAACTGCAGACCACTCGTCCAATGTTTACAACAGTTTAAAACAGAACAGTCATAACATCCAGTACAACAAGAACAAGGAAAAAATAATTACCAATTTCTCTATGGTCTCACTTTCTGGCAAAGATATCACATCAAAGTTGTAGGATATCTGAAGTTCTAAAGTCATTGTATAAAAGTCAATGTAACAAACCAGGGAACAAATTCAAATACACCTTAACACAAAACTATAATACACAAAATCCCTCTCTCACTTCCTCCTCCAACTAAATTTGAATGGTTAGTTTCGACAATGTGGCACAAGCTCCCTCATTAGATTTTTGGTTTCTTCTGTTTTTCGATCAGTAGAGCAACAGGCAGAAAATAGCCTAAATCTACCAGCAGCAGCATGGAGTGTAATTTAATACATTTTACAGTGCCAACGATCGAAGAGGGGACTGTCTGGAGTCCACAAAGAAGAAAAAATCTATAAACGGAGCTCAGCAGATGTGAACACCAGCCAAATAGCGGTGCTTTGGGGAAAATTAACTAAACTCTGCAAAAAAAGAAACGTCCCTTTTTCAGGACCCTGTCTTTCAAAGATAATTCGTAAAAATCCAAATAACTTCACAGATCTTCATTGTAAAGGGTTTAAACACAGTTTCCCATGCTTGTTCAATGAACCATTAACAATTAATGAACATGCACCTGTGGAAAGGTCGTTAAGACACTAACAGCTTACAGACGGTAGGCAATTAAGGTCACAGTTATGAAAACTTAGGACACTAAAGAGGCCTTTCTACTGACTCTGAAAAACACCAAAAGAAAGGGTCCCTGCTCATCTGCGTGAACGTGCCTTAGGCATGCTGCAAGGAGGCATGAGGACTGCAGATGTGGCCAGGGCAATAAATTGCAATGTCCGTACTGTGAGGATCGGTACATCCGAGACAGTGCTACAGGGAGACAGGACGGACAGTGGCAGACCACGTGTAACAACACCTGCACAGGATCGGTACATCCGAACATCACACCTGCGGGACAGGTACAGGATGGCAACAACAACTGCCCGAGTTACACCAGGAACGCACAATCCCTCCATCAGTGCTCAGACTGTCCGCAATAGGCTGAGAGAAACTGGACTGAGGGCTTGTAGGCCTGTTGTAAGGCAGGTCTTCACCAGACATCACCAGCAACAATGTCGCCTATGGGCACAAACCCACCGTCGCTGGACCAGACAGGACTGGCAAAAAGTGCTCTTAACTGACGAGTCGCGGTTTTGTCTCACCAGTGGTGATGGTCGGATTCGCGTTTATCGTCGAGGAATGAGCGTTACACCGAGGCCTGTACTCTGGAGCGGGATCGATTTGGAGGTGGAGAGTGTCATGGTCTGGGGCGGTGTGTCACAGCATCATCGGACTGAGTTTGTTGTCATTGCAGGCAAATTCAACGCTGTGCGTTACAGGGAAGACATCCTCCTCCCTCATGTGGTACCCTTCCTGCAGGCTCATCCTGACATGACCCTCCAGCATGACAATGCCACCAGCCATACTGCTCGTTCTGTGTGGGATTTCCTGCAAGACAGGAATGTCAGTGTTCTGCCATGGCCAGCGAAGAGCCCGGATCTCAATCCCATTGAGCATGTCTGGGACCTGTTGGATCGGAGGGTGAGGGCTAGGGCCATTCCCCCCAGAAATGTCTGGGAACTTGCAGGTGCCTTGGTGGAAGAGTGGGGTAACATCTCACAGCAAGAACTGGCAAATCTGGTGTAGTCCATGAGGTGGAGATGCACTGCAGTACTTAATGCAGCTGGTGGCCACACCAGATACTGACTGTAACTTTTGATTTTGACCCCCCCTTTGTTCAGGGACACATTATTCAATTTATGTTAGTCACATATCTGTGGAACTTGTTCAGTTTATGTCTCAGTTGTTGAATCTTGTTATGTTCATACAAATATTTACACATGTTAAGTTTGCTGAAAATAAACGCAGTTGACAGTGAGACGACGTTTCTTTTTTTGCTGAGTTTATTTTGCTACATTTTTGCACCCCCATCAACAAATTATATTGAAAAGGATTTTCACCCTTAATTTTTTACCTAAAAACAATAAAACGTCAAGCCATAAATACCTTGGAAGCACAAATAGATACATTTTTTTTTTTTTAAAGGTCATCAACAATGAAATCCAGTAGTTATGTATTCAAACTTTGAAGCACATACTGTCACAGTTTGCAGTTTCTTTTTGAGACAATCACAAAGAAAAGTCCTCAAGTTCCAGAAATGCAATTGGTGTCCCATTAAATAACTAAGTTTGAGGCAGTAGCAATGCATGAACTGTCAATAATCACTGTTGTCTGTGGCAACAGTGTGCCTCCACAAGAGGCCAGCTGCAATTTGTGTTTTCTGCCACTGCACTACTCTCCTAATTAGTCTCTCCTTTCAGCATGTTACCTTCTCAGCACTCCCATTGGCTCCTTGGCATTGTCATGTAATAAAACAAACCACCCGAGGTTCGCTTGTACCCGCCTGCTAATTGCACCCACACACACTTTTGACACCCAGGGCCTGAAGCAATTAGCAATTGTTTGAACGAATGGCTCAAAGTTGAAGTGATTTCGGCTTGAAATTCCTACTACCATGAGACCCCGACCTTGGCTCACACGTCTGTCTGTCCGCTTGTCATAATCTAGCCTGTAGCGGTGCCTTGCCTTGTTCTATTATATAATGGTATTCTGTGTAGGTTCCACAAATGTCGCAGACAAACACTGACGAGTGTCAAGCAAGGTTTGAATACAAAAATGGATATAAAGCACCTGTAAGAATTTCTGAGGACTTGATAGAGGCACCAACCAGCTCTCAATAGGAAAATCCCTTATTATCCATTAACCATTTTACAAAATAATGCTATGGGTTTTCATACAAGATTACGATATATATATATATATACATACATACATACAGTGGGGGGAAAAAGTATTTAGTCAGCCACCAATTGTGCAAGTTCTCCCACTTAAAAAGATGAGAGAGGCCTGTAATTTTCATCATAGGTACACGTCAACTATGACAGACAAAATGAGAATTTTTTTCTCCAGAAAATCACATTGTAGGATTTTTTATGAATTTATTTGCAAATTATGGTGGAAAATAAGTATTTGGTCAATAACAAAAGTTTCTCCATACTTTGTTATATACCCTTTGTTGGCAATGACACAGGTCAAACGTTTTCTGTAAGTCTTCACAAGGTTTTCACACACTGTTGCTGGTATTTTGGCCCATTCCTCCATGCAGATCTCCTCTAGAGCAGTGATGTTTTGGGGCTGTCGCTGGGCAACACGGACTTTCAACTCCCTCCAAAGATTTTCTATGGGGTTGAGATCTGGAGACTGGCTAGGCCACTCCAGGACCTTGAAATGCTTCTTACGAAGCCACTCCTTCGTTGCCCGGGCGGTGTGTTTGAGATCATTGTCATGCTGAAAGACCCAGCCACATTTCATCTTCAATGCCCTTGCTGATGGAAGGAGGTTTTCACTCAAAATCTCACGATACATGGCCCCATTCATTCTTTCCTTTACACGGATCAGTCGTCCTGGTCCCTTTGCAGAAAAACAGCCCCAAAGCATGATGTTTCCACCCCCATGCTTCACAGTAGGTATGGTGTACTTTGGATGCAACTCAGCATTCTTTGTCCTCCAAACACGACGAGTTGAGTTTTTACCAAAAAGTTCTATTTTGGTTTCATCTGACCATATGACATTCTCCCAATCCTCTTCTGGATCATCCAAATGCACTCTAGCAAACTTCAGATGGCCCTGGACATGTACTGGCTTAAGCAGGGGGACACGTCTGGCACTGCAGGATTTGAGTCCCTGGCGGCGTAGTGTGTTATTGATGGTAGGCTTTGTTACTTTGGTCCCAGCTCTCTGCAGGTCATTCACTAGGTCCCCCCGTGTGGTTCTGGGATTTTTGTTCACCGTTTTTGTGATCATTTTGACCCCACGGGGTGAGATCTTGCGTGGAGACCCAGATCGAGGGAGATTATCAGTGGTCTTGTATGTCTTCCATTTCCTAATAATTGCTCCCACAGTTGCTTTCTTCAAACCAAGCTGCTTACCTATTGCAGATTCAGTCTTCCCAGCCTGGTGCAGGTCTACAATTTTGTTTCTGGTGTCCTTTGACAGCTCTTTGGTCTTGGCCATAGTGGAGTTTGGAGTGTGACTGTTTGAGGTTGTGGACAGGTGTCTTTTATACTGATAACAAGTTCAAACAGGTGCCATTAATACAGGTAACGAGTGGAGGACAGAGGAGCCTCTTAAAGAAGAAGTTACAGGTCTGTGAGAGCCAGAAATCTTGCTTGTTTGTGGGTGACCAAATACTTATTTTCCACCATAATTTGCAAATAAATTCATTAAAAATCCTACAATGTGATTTTCTGGAAAAAAAATCTAAATTTGTCTGTCATAGTTGACGTGTACCTATGATGAAAATGACAGGCCTCTCATCTTTTTAAGTGGGAGAACTTGCACAATTGGTGGCTGACTAAATACTTTTTTTCCCCACTGTATACACACACACAGTGCCTAAAAAAGATATTCATCCCCCTTGGCGTTTTTTCTATTTTGTTGCATTATAACCTGTAATTTTAATGGATTTTTATTTGCATTTCATGTAATGGACATTCACAAAATAGTCCAAATTGGTGAAGTGGAATGTAAAAAATAACTTGTTTCAGAAAATTATAAAAATAAATAACTGAAAAGTGGTGTGTGCATATTTATTCACCCCCTTTGCTATGAAGCCCCTAAATAAGATCTGGTGCAACCAATTACCTTCAGAAGCCACATAATTAGTTGAATAAAGTCCACCTGTGTGCAATCTAAGTGTCACATGATCTGTCACATGATCTCAGTATATATACACCTGTTCTGAAAGGCCCCAGAGTCTGCAACACCACTAAGCAAGGGGCACCACCAAGCAAGCAGCACCATGAAAACCAAGGAGCTCTCCAAACAGGTCAGGGACAAAGTTGTGTAGAAGTACAGATCAGGGTTGGGTTATAAAAAAATATCCAAAACTTTGAACATCCCACGGAGCGCCATTAATCCATTATTAACAAAATAAGAATATGGCACCACAACAAACCTGCCAAGAGAGGGCCACCCACCAAAATTCACGGACCAGGCAAGGAAGGCAATAATCAGAGAGGCAACAAAGACACCAAAGATAACCCTGAAGGAGCTGCAAAGCTCCACAGTGGAGATTGGAGTATCTGCCCATAGGACCACTTTAAGCTGTACACTCCACAGTGCTGGGCTTTACGGAAGAGTGGCCAGAAAAAAGCCATTGCTTTAAGAAAAAAATAAGCAAACACTTTTGGTGTTCGCCAAAAGGCATGTGGGAGACTCCCCAAACATATGGAAGAAGGTACTCTTGTCAAATGAGACTAAAATTGAGCCTTTTGGCCATCATGGAAAATGTCTGGCGCAAACCCAACACCTCTCTTCACCCCGAGAACACCATCCCCACAGTGACGCATGGTGGTGGCAGCATCATGGTGGTGGACTAAACACCTCCCTCTGCAACCGGATCCTGGACTTCCTGATGGGCCGCCCCCAGGTGGTAAGGGTAGGTAGCAACACATCTTCCACGCTGATCCTCAACACGGGGGCCCCTCAGGGGTGCGTGCTCAATCCCCTCCTGTACTCCTTGTTCACCCATGACTGCATGGCCAGGCACGACTCCAACACCATCATTAAGTTTGCTGACGACACAACAGCGGTAGGCCTGATCACCGACAACGATGAGACAGCCTATAGGGAGGAGGTCCGAGACCTGGACGCGTGGTGCCAGGATTACAACCTCTCCCTCAACGTGATCAAGACAAATGAGATGATTGTGGACTACAGGAAAAAAAAGAGGACTGAGCACGCCCCCATTCTCATCGACGGGGCTGTAGTGGAACAGGTTGAGAGCTTCAAGTTCCTTGGTGTCCACATCACCAACGAACTATCATTGTCCAAACACACCAAGACAGTCGTGAAGAGGCCACGACAAAGCCTATTCCCCCTCAGGAGACTGAAAAGATTTGGCAAGGATCCTCAGATCCTCAAAAAGTTATACAGCTGCACCATCAAGAGCATCCTGACTGGTTGCATCACCGCCTGGTATGGCAACTGCTCGGCCTCCGACCGCAAGGCACTAGAGGGTAGTGCGTACGGCCCAGTACATCACTGGGGCCAAGCTTCCTGCCATCCAGGACCTCTATACCAGGCGGTGTCAGATGAAGGCCCTCAAAATTGGCAAAGACTCCAGCCACCCTAGTCATAGACTGTTCTCTCTGCTACCGCACGGCAAGCGGTACCGGAGCGCCAAGTATAGGTCCAAAAGGCTTCTCAACAGCTTCTACCCCCAAGCCATAAGACTCCTGAACAGCTAATCATTGCTACCCGGACTATTTGCACTGCCCCCCCCCCCTCTCTTTTACGCTGCTGCTACTCTGTCTATTATTTATGCATAGTCACTTTAACACTACCCACATGTAAATATTACCTCAATTACCTCGACTAACCAGTGCCCCCGCACATTGACTCTGCACTGGTACCCCCCTGTATATAGCCTCCCTACTGTTATTTTATTTTACTGCTGCTCTTTAGTTATTTGCTGTAATTTTTTTTACTTAACACTTTTCTTTAAAAAATGCATTGTTGGTTAAGGGCTTGTAAGTAAGCATTTCACTGTGATGTCTACACTTATTATTTATTTTTTGTCATTTAGCAGACGCTCTTATCCAGAGCGACTTACAGTGAGTGAATGCATACATGTTTTTGTTTTTTTTTTTCATACTGGCCCCCCGTGGGAAGCGAACCCACATCCCTGCCGGCCAAACCCTCCCCTACCTTGGACAACGCTGGACCAATTGTGCGCCGCTCATGGGTCTCCCGGTCGCGGCCGGCTGCGACAGAGCCTGGACTCGAACCAGGATCTCTAGTGGCACAGCTAGCAGTGCCTTAGACCACTGCGCCACTCGGGAGTCATACACCTGTTGTATTCGGCGCATGTGGCAAATAAAATTTGATTTGATTTGCTGTGGGGATGTTTTTCATCGGCAGGGACTGGGAAACTGGTCAGAATTTAAAGGAATGATGGATGGCGCTAAATACAGGGACATTCTTGAGGGAAACCTGTTTCAGTCTTCCATAGATTTCAGACTGGGATGGAGGTTCACCTTCCAGCAGGACTATGACCCTAAGCATACTGCTAAAGCAACACTCGAGTGGTTTAAGGGGAAACATTTACATTTCTTGGAATGCCTAGTCAAAGCCCAGACCTCAATCCAATTGAGAATCTGTGGTATGACTTAAAGATTGCTGTACACCAGCGTAACCCATCCAACTTGAAGGAGCTGGAGCAGTTTTGCCTTGAAGAATGTGCAAGATCCCAGTGGCTAGATGTGCCAAGCTTATAGAGACATACCCCAAGAGACTTACCCCAAGAGACTTCCAGCTGTAATTGCTGCAAAAGGTGGCTCTACAAAGTATTGACTTTGGGGGGGTGAATAGTTATGCACGCTCAAGTTCAGTTTTTTTGTCTTATTTCTTGTTTGTTTCACCAAAACAATTATTTTGCACCTTCAAAGTGGTAGGCATGTTGTGTATATCAAATGATAAAAAAATATATACATATATATATTTTTTAATTGCAGGTTGTAAGGCAACAAAATAGGAAAAATACCAAGGGGGGTGAATACTTTCGCAAGCCACTGTGTATATATGTATGTACAGTGCATTCGGAAAGTATTCAGACCCCTTGACTTTTTCAACATTTTGTTACGTTACAGCCTTATTCTAAAATTGATTAAATTGTTTTTTCCCCCCTCAATCTACAAACAATACCCTATAATGACTAAGCAAAAACAGTTTTTTAGAAATCTTTGCAAATGTATTGAAACCCCACCTCCCCCTGAAATACATTTACATAAGTATTCAGACCCTTTACTCAGTACTTTGTTGAAGCACCTTTGGCAGCAATTACAGCCTCAAGTCTTCTTGGGTATGGCGTTACAAGCTTGGCACACCTGTATTTGGGGAGTTTCTCCCATTCTTCTCTGCAGACCCTCAAGCTGTGTCAGGTTGGATGGGGAGCGTCGCTGCACAGCTACTTTCAGGTCTCTCCAGAGATGTTCAATCGGGTTCAAGTCCGGGCTCTGGCTGGGCCACTCAAGGACATTCAGAGACTTGTCCCGAAGCCACTCCTGCGCTGTCTTGGCTATGTGCTTAGGGTCGTTGTCCTGTTGGAAGGTGAACCTTCTCCCCAGTCTGAGGTCCTGAGCGCTATGGAGCAGGTTTTCATCAAGGATCTCTCTGTACTTTGCTCCGTTCACTTTTCGCTCGATCCTGACTAGTCTCCCAGTCCCTGCCGCTGAAAAACATCCCCACAGCATGCTGCTGCCACCACCATGCTTCACCGTAGGGATGGTGCCAGGTTTCCTCCAGACGTGACACTTGGCATTCAGGCCAAAGAGTTCAATCTTGGTTTCATCAGAACAGACAATCTTGTTTCTCATGGTCTGAGAGTCCTTTAGGTGCCTTTTGGCAAACTCCAAGTGGGATGTCATGTGCCTTTTACTGAGGAGTGGCTTCCGTCTGGCCACTCTACCATAAAGGCCTGATTGATGGAGCGCTGCAGAGATGGTTGTCCTTCTGGAAGGTTCTCCCATCTCCATAGAGGAACTCTAGAGCTCTGTCAGAGTGACCTTTCGGTTCTTGGTCACCTCCCTGACCAAGGCCCTTCTCTCCCGATTGCTAAAGAGTCTTGGTGGTTGCAAACTTCTTCCATTTAAGAATGATGGAGGCCACTGTGTTCTTAGCGACCTTCAATGCTGCTGAATTTTTTTGGTATCCTTCCCCAGATCTGTGCCTCGACACAATCCTGTCTCGGAGCTCTACGGACAATTCCTTCGACCTCTTGGCTTGGTTTTTGTTCTGACATGCACTGTCAACTGTGGGACCTTATATAGACAGGTGTGTGCCTTTTCAAATCATGTCCAATCAATTGAATTTACCACAGGTGGACTCCAAATCAAGTTGTAGAAACATCTCAAGGATGATCAATGGAAACAGGATGCACCTGATGCTCAATTTCAAGTCTCATAGCAAAGGGTCTGAATACGTATTTAAATAAGGTATCTGTTTTTTAATAAATGTGCAAAAATGTCTAAAAACCTGTTTTCGCTTTGTCATTATGGGGTATTGTGTGTAGATTGATGAGGAAAATATTTAATTTAATCCATTTTAGAATCAGGCTGTAACGTAACAAAATGTGGAAAAAGTCAAGGGGTCTGAATATTTTCCAAATGCACTGTATATCAGTGCCTTCAGAAAGTATTCATACCCCTTGACTTATTCCACATTTTGTTGTGATACAGTCTGAATTCAAAATTGATTAAATATATATACAGTTGAAGTCGGAAGTTTACATACACTTAGGTTAGAGTCATTAAAACTTGTTTTTCAACACTCCACAAATGTCTTGTTAACAAACTATAGTTTTGGCAAGTTGGTTAGGACATCTACTTTGTGCATCACACAAATCATTTTTCCCAAAAATGTTCTATAGGATTGAGGTCAGGGCTTTGTGATGGCCACTCCAATACCTTGACTTCGTTGTCCTTAAGCCATTTTGCCACAACTTTGGAAGTATGCTTCGGGTCATTGTCCATTTGGAAGACCCCATTTGCGACCAAGCTTTAAATTCCTGACTGATGTCTTGAGATGTTGCTTCAATATATCCACATAATTTTCCTTCCTCATGATGCCATCTATTTTGTGAAGTGCACCAGTCCCTCCTGCAGCAAAGCACCCCCACAGCATGATGCTGCCACCCCCGTGCTTCACGGTTGGGATGGTGTTCTTCAGCTTGCAAGCTGTCCCGTTTTTCCTCCAAACATAACGATGGTCATTATGGCCAAACAGTTCTATTTTTGTTTCATCAGACCAGAGGACATTTCTCCAAAAAGTACGATCTTTGTCCCCATGTGCAGTTGCAAACAGTAGACTGGCTTTTTTATGGCGGTTTTGGAGCAGTGGCTTCTTCCTTGCTGAGCGGCCTTTCAAGTTATGTCGATATAGGACTTGTTTTTCTGTGGATATAGATACTTTTGTACCTGTTTCCTCCAGCATCTTCACAAGGTCCTTTGCTGTTGTTCTGGGATTGATTTGCACTTTTCGCACCAAAGTAAGTTCATCTCTAGGAGACAGAACGCGTCTCCTTCCTGAGCGGTATGACAGCTGCGTGGTCCCATGGTGTTTATACTTGCTTACTATTGTTTGTACAGATGAATGTGGTACCTTCAGGCATTTAGAAATTGCTCCCAAGGATGAACCAGACTTGTGGAGGTCTACAAAAAAAAATCGGAGGTCTTGGCTGATTTCTTTTGATTTTCCCATGATGTCAAGCAAAGAGGCACTGAGTTTGAAGATAGGCCTTGAAATACATCCACAGGTACACCTCCAATTGACTCAAATGATGTCAATTAGCCTATCAGAAGCTTCTAAAGCCATGACATCATTTTCTGGAATTTTACAAGCTGTTTAAAGGCACAGTCAACTTAGTGTATGTACACTTCTGACCCACTGGAATTGTGATACAGTGAATTATAAGTGAAATAATCTGTCTGTAAACAATTGTTGGAAAAATTACTTGTGTCATGCACAAAGTAGATGTCCTATCCGACTTGCCAAAACTATAGTTTGTTAACAAGAAATGTGTGGAGTGGTTGAAAAACGAGTTTTAATGACACCAACTTGTGTATGTAAACTTCCAACTTTCATGAATATATAGCAAATTATAAACATGGATGCTAATTGGCCTGTAGATTCTGCTTAGTTGAGATGTACGTGCCGTTGGGGGTTGTATGTTCATTCCATCTAGTCCAACTAACTGCTACAACTACTGTAATTACCCATGTACCCTTTATTTCATGAGAAACCTGTCCAGAATGGTGAATGATGAAACACAGACCGTGCAGCTTCAACTTCACCACAAAGACTAATGAACGGGTTCCGCGGCCATTCCTCATCGAGGGAGTGACAGCTTTATCACACTGGCTACAGAAAGCAGACAGAAATAATGCGTTTCATGGGGTTTTAGAGTTTCTCAATGGAGAAACCCTCCTTTGGAGCGGACTGTAGCTAGCTACCCCCTCACTGTATTTTCCCTCCTTTCCCTTCTGTCCACCAGCTAGCTATAGGCCATCTATCAGGGCACTATATGGTCTGATCACACACAGCTGCTATCAATTGAAGCCTAGCGATTGATTAAGCCTGGGGCTCGCTTGCCTCCTCCTCCTCCCCAGTACTGTATAGATCCATCTGGTCATAGGCAACACTATATCAATTAAGGGGGAGTATCTTGACTATACTGGGTGCCCACAAGGACAAACTGCCTCGTCCCTTGGCTCCCTTCAGATAGCATGGATCTCATTAATGACCGTCTTATGTCCTGGTAACTGGACACGTATCATGACAAATCTCTCCCCAAAAAGTGTATGTTTTGAGAAAATATTGTTTTGTTTTCCTATTGGGGAAAATAATGGACTGAAAAAATTATTTGTTTCTGTTTGAGAACTGCACATCATGTTCCTTCAATCATCATTAGATCCAACCGTTCGCAACACAATGAAGTGAACAGATGGATAACTGGTACTTTACAACGTAGCCACTTAAATTTTTTGGAACATCACTTTTATGTGGAGACTTTTATTAAAAGTAAAAAATGGGGCTGAGGTTTGCGCGGGGGGAGAAAAAAAATTGTGTGCATGATGTCTTGAGGAAGTGTGAAAAGATTTTAATCTAATGGCTCCATGTAGCTTTGTTTGACTGCTCTGCTCCAACTTTGCAGTGGGTAGGAAAATAACTGCCACAGGACACAAGCACATTGGACAGCCACCTGCAGTTCAGAACAGTTCAGAAAACAGGAGGGAAAGTCGATAGCACATTCTGTGTGTGTAAAGAGAACGAAGCAAGGCTACCTCTCTCTCTTTATCGCTCCTTCAGACTAACATTAAATCATCCTACGGCTGCATCCAGCAGGCCAGTAAATCCAGTCAATAATATATTTTATACAATGGGTGGGTCAATTCCTGGATGCTGATTGGTTAAGACCGCATTCCAGCCGGTGTCTATTCTACAAGTTACCACCGGCTAAATCTATGACATTAAAATGCCTATTTACTCTGTTCCATATCACTGCGCAATCCACTGTCTCATCAGCCCAGCCAGGCAATGTATAAACTTGATCTCCACTATAAAAAGCATCTAGACATTATCTCCCATTTCTTTTAGACTGGCATTTGATTTTCAACAGCGGAGATTTGTATAAACCTTGCTGTCTGTCTCTCTGACATTTGTAACATTGTTTGAATATTGAAATCCGATCTCCAGCTGTCCCATTGTAATGAATGTGTCCGGAGTCGTGACAAGACAGACAGGCAGCTTCTCTCAGCCAGTCGAAATCATGAATCAGCTGGCATAATTTTGATGTATATATACAAAGGCATTTAAATAGAAAACAGGTCAAACGAAATGAAATGCAGCAAGTTTGCCGTCTTTCCAGCTTCAGTTTGAAGTGATTGTGTTAGCTGTGTTGTTGGCTAGCTCCTCTGAACAGCAGTGTCCTGACGAGAGAGCACATTTTCTATGCCAGGCGAAATTGCTCATCATTAGCTCATTGTTATGGATGTATCCAAATAAATGTCACTAGAAAACAGCTTAAACAAACTAAAATGCAGCTACTTTGCTATTATTCTGACTGCAATGTTTGACCTGACGAAGTTAGCTGTAGTTGGCTAGCTAGCAAGCGTAGGGGATAAGAACGTTGCCAGCCAGTATGGCAATGGAACATTTAGAATGAACGACTGGGTCGCGTCCATAGATACAGAACAAAAAGACTTAGCAACTGGGTCGCGTCTCTGGTAACCAAACCGATAAAACGAATGACCAGGCTTGGGTAGCAACCTTAGATTTGTTTCAGAACTATATCTCATGGAAGGATGAAATTGTATCAATACATTAATCAGAATAATGTTTTTAGTCAAAATATGTAAATCATTATTTGAATATGTTGGTAACCCATTGTATAAAAGTGATAATGCCCCCGAAGCCGATGTTTGGCACGGTTTGCCGGCCCTCGACGAACAACACCTGTGCCAATATATCCTCCAAACACCAGCTTCTCGGACATTATCACTTAAATATAGAACGCTCAATCGAATTGCCATGGCAACCGCTGTGCAAGTCTACTCTGTCCCATAATTGGCTGTGATCCCCTACTCCTGGCCCTGTTGAAACGACGGTGCCTTATCAAGCATTCTGGTCAGTGACTGACTGACTGGGGGAAAGAAAGTAGGCTTTTCAGATTCCTCCCCCTGACCAGCCAACGGTAAGCCTGCTATTGAGCTCCAGAGCACTGAGCAGGCAGGCGGGGCATCTGAAAAATACAGGCCCAGTCAGTGGCGCACTGCCATCGTCTTCATGCTTTTAAAACCCAGAGAATAAAACATAAATATATATATTTTTAATAAAATTGGGGTTTGATATAAAGCTATTGGCTTTGGCCAACTGGGGAGCAGTTTAGAGCACCATACGATGACACACAGTATACAGTCACAGTCATGTTTAGCCCCTCATCCTAACCCCTTCATTTTCCCAGGATTGTTTTGTCCTTTAAAAGGTCTATCCAATACAACCTTTAGAACCTCTGATGTTAAGTCCCCTATTTAGAGGACTTTAAGCGATTCTGGACCGGATCCAGTGCCTTAAAGCCGATTTATGCTTGATCTGGCATGCTGTCTGGAGGATCCGTACGGAAGGTGTGATGCAATGCAGAGCCTCCGGAGGCCAAATCAAGCTCCGTACGGCAATGCCGTGTGCCTCCAAAATTCTTTAACAATGCGGAGGGCTCCGTATAACTCCATATAGCTCCACATTGACATGATCGGTTGACGGTAGGTGGGGCGGTACGTCCTGTATAAACACAAATTAACTTCCTTGATAACTCCCTTCACAACATCTCTGCTCTGCGAAGTATGAATGCCTTCACTTCTGCGGAGGCCACAACGCTGTAAATACTGTACGGCCAATGGAGATGCCGCATTGAACATAAAATCGTTTTTTATAGTGCCAGAAAGTACCATCTGCCTGCTTCCCACTGTCAGCGGAACTGACTTGAAGTGTCAGGTTACACACCCGACATTTGCATTGGGAGAGATACGTCCAATTTTCTGGCCTTTCCAGAAGAATCATCAAATTGCTCTCCTTCTCGGACACGGCATATTAAGGGGGACAGTCCAGCGATTTCAGCAATCATGGTCTTATCTCAATGTGATATTCTCTGCCAAAATTAGAGCTCTCAATATGAATAAACACAAAATGCTAAAATCACGTTGTGCATAAAGCTGAAGTTATAACGAGTCTAAAGACATTTGAATGGTGTCTCTGCGTCGCTCAGAGGAGGCTTGGCAGAAAATGGTCTGTCGTCAGTTATAGTGGGGAGAACAAGTATTTGATACACTGCCGATTTTGCAGGTTTTCCTACTTACAAAGCATGTAGAGGTCTGTAATTTTTATCATAGGTACACTTCAACTGTGAGAGACAGAATCTAAAACAAAAATCCAGAAAATCACAATGTATGATTTTTAAGTAATTAATTTGTATTTTATTGCATGACATAAGTATTTGCTCACCTACCAACCAGTAAGAATTCCGGCTCTCACAGACCTGTTAGTTTTTCTTTAAGAAGCCCTCCTGTTCTCCACTCATTACCTGTATTAACTGCACCTGTTTGAACTCGTTACCTGTATAAAAGACAACTGTCCACACACTCAAACAGACTCCAACCTCTCCACAATGGCCAAGACCAGAGAGCTGTGTAAGGACATCAGGGATAAAATTGTAGACCTGCACAAGGCTGGGATGGGCTACAGGACAATAGGCAAGCAGCTTGGTGAGAAGGCAACAACTGTTGGCGCAATTAGTAGAAAATTGAAGAAGTTCAAGATGACGGTCATTCACCCTCGGTCTGGGGCTCCATGCAAGATCTCACCTTATGGGGCATCAATGATCATGAGGAATGTGAGGGATCAGCCCAGAACTACACAGCAGGACCTGGTCAATGACCTGAAGAGAGCTGGGACCACAGTCTCAAAGAAAACCATTAGTAACACACTACGCCGTCATGGATTAAAATCCTGCAGCGCACGCAAGGTCCCCCTGCTCAAGCCAGCGCATGTCCAGGCCCGGCTCAAGTTTGCCAATGACCATCTGGATGATCCAGAGGAGGAATGGGAGAAGGTCATGTGGTCTGATGAGACAAAAATAGAGCTTTTTGGTCTAAACTCCACTCGCCGTGTTTGGAGGAAGAAGAAGGATGAGTACAACCCCAAGAACACCATCCCAACCGTGAAGCATGGAGTTGGAAACATCATTCTTTGGGGATGCTTTTCTGCAAAGGGGACGACTGCACCGTATTGAGGGGAGGATGGATGGGGCCATGTATCGCGAGATCTTGGCCAACAACCTCCTTCCCTCAGTAAGAGCATTGAAAATGGGTCGTGGCTGGGTCTTCCAGCATGACAACGACCCGAAACACACAGCCAGGGCAACTAAGGAGTGGCTCCGTTAGAAGCATCTCAAGGTCCTGGAGTGGCCTAGCCAGTCTCCAGACCTGAACCCAATAGAAAATCTTTGGAGGGAGCTGAAAGTCCGTATTGCCCAGCGACAGCCCCGAAACCTGAAGGATCTGGAGAAGGTCTGTATGGAGGAGTGGGCCAAAATCCCTGCTGCAGTGTGTGCAAACCTGGTCAAGACCTACAGGAAACGTATGATCTCTGTAATTGAAAACAAAGGTTTCTGTAACAAATATTAAGTTCTTCTTTTCTGATGTATCAAATACTTATGTCATGCAATAAAATGCAAATTAATTACTTAAAAATCATACAATGTGGTTTTCTGGATTTTTGTTTTAGATTCCGTCTCTCACAGTTGAAGTGTACCTATGATAAAAATTACAGACCTCTACATGCTTTGTAAGTAGAAAAACCTGCAAAATCGGCAGTGTATCAAATACTTGTTCTCCCCACTGTATATAAAATGGGGCCAAATTTGTACTGTCACTAAATATGATCATATTTATTTTACAGTTACAAGATGAAATCTTACAGTAAGTCATTTATAATTTGATTGTTACTATATTTAGAAAGCGTTTCACTCATTTCAAGCCCTATTCTTGCACTTTTGTTGATATATATATACACGGTACCAGTCAAAAGTTTGCACGCACCTACTCATTCAAGGGTTTTTCTTTATTTTACCTATATTCTACATTGTAGAATAATAGTGAAGACATCAAAACTATGAAATAACACATATGGAATCATATAGTAACCAAAAAAGTGTTAAACAAATCAAAATATATTTTATATTCTTCAAAGTAGCCACCCTTTGCCTTGATGGCAGTTTTGCACACTCTTGGCATTCTCTCAACCAGGGTCACCTGGAATGCTTTTCCAACAGTTTTGAAGGAGTTCCCACATATGCCCCGTGTAGCTCAGTTGGTAGAGCATGGCGCTTGCAACGCCAGGGTTGTGGAATCGTATGAAAAAAAGAAGAAATGTATGCACTAACTGTAGGTCGCTCTGGATAAGAGCGTCTGCTAAATGACTAAAATGTAAAAAGAATATGCTGAGCACTTGTTGGCTGCTTTTCTTTCACTCTGCGGTCCAACTCATCCCAAACCATCTCAATTGGGTTGAGGTCAGGGGGTTGTGGAGGACAGGTCATCTGATGCAGCACTCCATCACTCTCCTTCTTGGTCAAATAGCCCTTACACAGCCTGGAGGTGTGTTAGGTCATTGTCCTGTTGAAAAACAAATGATAGTCCCACTAAACTCAAACAGATCGGATGGCATATCTCTGCAGAATGCTATGGTAGCCATGCTGGTTAAGTGTGCCTTGAATTCTAATCAACTCACCGACAGTGTCACCAGCAAAGCACCCCCACACCATAACACCTCCTCCTCCATGCTTCACGGTGGGAACTACACATGCGGAGATCATCCGTTCACCTACACTGCGTCTCACAAAGACACGGCGGTTGGAACCATAAATCTCAAATTTGGACTCCAAACCAAAGGACAGATCTCCACCGGTATAATGTCCATTGCTCGTGTTTCTTGGCCCAAGCAAGTCTCTTCTTATTATTGGTGTCCTTTAATAGTGGTTTCTTTGCAGCAATTTCACCATGAAGGCCTAATTCACGCAGTCTCCTTTGAACAGTTGATGTTGAGATGTGTCTGTTACTTGAACTCTGTGAAGCATTTATTTGGGCTGCAATTTCTGATGCTGGTAACTCTAATGAACTTATCCACTGCAGCAAAGGTAACTCTTGGTCTTCCTTTCCCGTGGCGGTCCTCATGAGAGCCAGTTTCATCATAGCGCTTGATGGTTTTTGAAGACTTTTTCAAAAAGTTATTGAAACTTTCCGGATTGACTGACCTTCATGTCTTAAAGTAATGATGGACTGTCATTTCTCTTTGCTTATTTGAGCTGTTCTTGCCATAATATGGACTTGGTCTTTTACCAAATAGGGCTATCTTCTGTATCCTACCCCTACCTTGTCACAACACAACTGATTGGCTAAATTCTTCAAGCTCTGTCAAGTTGGTTGTTTATCATTGCTAGACAGCCATTTTCAAGTCTTGCCATTTTCAAACCGATTTAAGTAAAAACAAACTACGCCACTCAGGAACATTCAATGTCGTTTTGGTAAGCAATTCCAGTGTATATTTGGCCTTGTTCTTGTCCTGCTGAAAGGTGAATTTGTCTCCCAGTGTCTGTTGGAAAGCAGACTGAACCAGGTTTTCCTCTAGGATTTTGCCTGTGCTTAGCTCTATTCCGTTAATTTTTATCCCAAAAAAACTCAGTAGTTCTTGCCGATGACAAGCATACCCATAACATGTTGCAGCCACCACCATTCTTGAAAATATGAAGAGTTGTACTCAATTATGTGTTGTTGTCACACCCTGACCTTAGACATCACCTGTATTCTCTGTTTGGTTAGGTCAGGGTGTGATTTGGATATATTCTAGTGTATCTATTTCTATGTTGGCCGGGTGTGGTTCCCAATCAGAGGCAGCTGTCGATCGTTGTCTCTGATTGGGGATCATACTTAGGCAGCCATTTTGCCTACCTATGTTGTGGGATCTTGTTTCTGTTTCTGTTTGTTGCTGTTACCCTTTAGAACTTCATGTTCAGTTGCTTTTGTTATTTTGTCAAGTGTTTATTTAATAAATTAAACATGTACGCATACCACGCTGCACCTTGGTCCGTTCCGTTACACAACGAACGTGACAGAAGATCCCACCACCAACGGACCAAGCAACGTGGCCAGGAGGACCAGACACCCTGGACACAGGTGGGGAAGACATTTTGGACATGGGAGGAGATATTAGCCGGTAAAGGACCCTGGGAGAAGGAAGAAGCCCAGGCAGGAGATGAACAACGGTGACGCCGACGGTGCCGACCACGAAGGAAGCACGAGAGGCAGCCCCAATAAAAAAAAAAATGGGGGGGCACACGGAGCAGAAGGAGGCCCTGAAAGGGCTGACTGTGGAGGAAGAGGAGGCCGCTATTTTAGAGGCCCTCCAAGACATGCAGCTCAGCACTATGAGAGAGGAGATAACTACCTTACGGGGGCTGTTAGCTAAGTGAGAGCAGGAGAGCTCCCTTCAGAGGGAGGCGCTGCAGGAGGCCCACAGGGAGAAGGAGTCAGTGGATGCACGGAGAGGTGCTGGCCAGACAACAGGAGGAGCTGAGAGAGGAGTTAACCCTCCAGCAACAGAGAACTCAGTCCTTAGAGCACAGGGAGGAGGAGCCAAGTTTCAGTGTACTGAGAGAGGAGCTGGCCAGACAACAGGAAGAGCTGAGAGAGGAGTTAACCCTCCAGCAGCAGAGAGCTCAGTCCTTAGAGCAGAGGCTGGTGGCGCCAGGTTTCAGAAGAGAGCCAACTCCCGCACTTGCTTTGAGGAGCGTGTGACCGTGCAGGCACCAGGCTATGCACCGGCTTTACGTACTGTGCCGCCAGTGCGCCTTCACAGACAGATATGGCCCGTGCCTGCTCCTCGCACCAAACCAGTGGTGCGTGTCGCCAGCCCGGTACGCCCCGTACCTGCTCCTCACACCAAACCAGTGGTGCGTGTCTCCAGTCCTGTACGCCCCGTGCCTGCTCCTCGCACTAAACCAGTGGTGCGTGTCGCCAGCCCGATGCGCCATGGGCCAGCGCCCCACACTTGCCGGGCTCCAGTGATGATCCATGGCCTGAAGCCTCCAGTGATGATCCATGGCACGAAGCCTCCAGTGATGATCCATGGCACGAAGCATCCAGTGATGATCCATGGCACGAAGGCTCCAGTGATGGTCCATGGCCCGGAGCCTCCTGCGACGGTCTGCAGTCCAGAGCCTCCTGCGACGGTCTGCAGTCCAGAGTCTCCAGCTCCTGTCAGCTGCTTTAATCCAGTGCCAGAGCAGTCCGCTCCACCGGAGCCTAGTCCAGCAACGGTCAGCTGCTCCACTCCTGTGCCAGAGCAGTCCGTTCCACCGGTGCCAAGTCCAGCTCCGGTTATCTGCTCCCTACCAGAGCCGGGGCAGTCCGCTTCACCGGTGCCCAGTCCAGGTCCGGTCGTCTACTCTTCCCCCATGCCGGAGCCATCCGCTCCACCAGGGTCCGAGCCGGAGCCAGACGTCAACCCCTCTCCAGGGTCGGGGTCTCCCACACCAGGGTCCAGACAGGACTTGGTGCATCGCGGGAGGACTGCTGGGCCGGGACCAGACGTCAGCCCCTCTCCAGGGTTGAGGGCTCCTACACCAGGGTCCAGACAGGACTTGGTGCATCGCGGGAGGACTGCTGGGCCGGGACCAGACATCAGCCCCTCTCCAGGGTCGAGGGCTCCCACACCAGGGCCCAGACAGGACTTGGTGCATTGTGGGAGGACAGAGGGGGAGCATCGCGCCGGGGTCCAGACCGGACCGGGCGTGCAAAGGGGAGGCAGGATGGGAGAAGAGTTTACTGCCTACGTCACGTCCGAAGCCGCCACCGAGGCTAGATGCCCACCCGGACCCTCCCCTAATGAGTCAGGTTTTTGCGGTCGGAGTCCGCACCTTTGGGGGGGTTGTGGTACTGTCACGCCCTGACCTTAGAGATCACCTGTATTCTCTGTTTGGTTAGGTCAGGGTGTGATTTGGATACATTCTAGTGTATCTATTTCTATGTTGGCCGGGTGTGGTTCCCAATCAGAGGCAGCTGTCGATCGTTGTCTCTGATTGGGGATCATACTTAGGCAGCCATTTTGCCTACCTATGTTGTGGGATCTTGTTTCTGTTTCGGCTTGTTGTTGTTAGCCTTTAGAACTTCACGTTCAGTTGCTTTTGTTATTTTGTCAAGTGTTTATTTAATAAATTAAACATGTACGCATACCACACTGCACCTTGGTCCGATCCTTTACACAACGAACGTGACAGTTGTGCTGGATTTGCCCAAAACATAAAACACTTCACATTCAGGACATTAAGTTAATTTCTTTGCCAAATGTTTTGCAGTTTTCCTTTAGTGCCTTATTGCAAACAGCATGCATGTTTTGGAATATCATGTATTCTGTACAGGCTTCCTTCTTTTCACTCTGTCATTTAGGTTAGTATTGTGGAGTAACTACAATGTTGTTGATCTGTCACGATCGTCAAGCATAGAGGTGGACCAAGGCGCAGCGTGTGCAAAATACATCTCTTTATTATGGAAGAGAGAAAAACACGAAACCGAACACTATCCAAAACTTACAAAACAACAAACGACCGTGAAGCTAAATAACGTAAGTGCACAGACAAGCAACAAACGTTCAACTTAGACAATTACCCACAAACACATGATGCCCATGGCTGCCTTAAATATGGCTCCCAATTAGAGACAATAAACCACAGCTGTCTCCAATTGAGAACCAATCTAGGCAGCCATCAACATACAAACACCTAGACAAGACATTACCCCATAAACCTACAAACCCCTAGACAAACCAAAACACATACTTCACCATGTCACACCCTGACCTAACTAAAATATTAATGAAAACAAAGATAACTAAGGCCAGGGTGTGACATAACCCCCCCCTTAAGGTGCGAACTCCGGGCGCACCAGCATAAAGTCTAGGGGAGGGTCTGGGTGGGCGTCTGTCCACGGTGGCGGCTCTGGCACTGGTCGTGGTCCCCACCCCACCATAGTCACTACCCGCTTTCGTAGCCTCCTCCAAATGACCACCCTCCAACTTAACCCCACTGGATTAAGGGGCAGCACCAGGATAAGGAGCAGCACCAGGATAAGGGGCAGCACCGGGCTAAGGGGCAGCACCGGACTAAGGGGCAGCACCGGACTAAGGGGCAGCACCAGGATAAGGGGCAGCACCAGGATAAGGGGCAGCACCAGGATAAGGAGCAGCACCAGGATATGGGGCAGCACCAGGATAAGGGGCAGCACCGGGCTAAGGGGCAGCACCGGACTAAGGGGCAGCACCGGACTGAATGGCGGATCCTGGCTGGCTGGCTCTGGCGGATCCTGGCTGGCTGGCGGATCCTGGCTGGACGGCTCTGGCGGATCCCGGCTGGACGGCTCTGGCGGATCCTGGCTGGACGGCTCTGGCGGATCCTGGCTGGACGGCTCAGCAGGCTCAGTACAGACGGGCAGTTCATGCAGCGCTTGGCAGACGGACAGTTCAGACGGCGTTGGGCAGACGGGCAGTCCAGGCGCCGTTAGGCAGACGGCAGACTCTGGCCGGCCGAGACGCACATACGGCCTAGTGCGTGGTGCCGGAACTGGAGGTACCGGGCTGAGGACACGCATCTCAGGTCTAGTGCGGGGAGAAGGAACAGGGCATGCTGGACCCTGGGGACGCACATAAGGCCTAGTGCGTGGTGCCGGAACTGGTGGTCCCGGGCTGAGGACACGCATCTCAGGGCTAGTGCGGGGAGCAGGAACAGGCCGGACCGGGCTGGCGACGCGCACCGTAGGTTTGGTGCGAGTGGCAGGAACAGGCCGGGTCGGGCTGGCGACGCGCACCGTAAACTTGGTGCGGGTGGCAGGAACAGGCCGGACCGGGCTGGCGACGCGCACCGTAGATTTGGTGCGAGTGGCAGGAACAGGCCGGGTCGGGCTGGCGACGTACACCGTAGGCTTAGTACGTGGAGCAGGAACAGGTCGGGCTGGGCTGGCGACGCGCACCATTAATTTAGTGCGTGGAGCAGGAACAGGCCGGGCTGGGCTGGCGACGCGCACCGTCCATTTGGTGCGAGGGGCCGTAACAGGCCGGACCGTACTGGGGACACACACCACTGGCTCTACCCCGGGAACTGGAACGGGCCGGACCGGACTGGTAATACACCCCAGTACCACTCGCCGTGCCTCTACATCTCCTCTCCCTACTTTGACCAGTGGCCCCCGTAACCTGGTGGCCTTTTGAATTCGCCCCTTCTCTGCCTCCGTCAGCCCCGTCGTCCATGCCCTGTGCCCCCCCCTAAAAATTTCTTGGGTAGTGCTCACGGGCTTCCAGCCTTGCCTCCGTGCTGCCTCCTCATATCGCCTCCTCTCGGCTTTAGCTGCCTCCAGCTCTTCACGAGGGAGGCGAAACTCTCCCGGTTGTGCCCAAGGACCCTTTCCATCCAGTATCTCCTCCCATGTCCATGAATCCTGTGTAGGTGGGTCCTGTTGCCGCTTGACACGCCGCTTGGTCCTGTGTTGGTGGGTAATTCTGTCACGATCGTCAAGCATAGAGGTGGACCAAGGCGCAGCGTGTGCAAAATACATCTCTTTATTATGGAAGAGAGAAAAACACGAAACCGAACACTATCCAAAACTTACAAAACAACAAACGACCGTGAAGCTAAATAACGTAAGTGCACAGACAAGCAACAAACGTTCAACTTAGACAATTACCCACAAACACATGATGCCCATGGCTGCCTTAAATATGGCTCCCAATTAGAGACAAACCACAGCTGTCTCCAATTGAGAACCAATCTAGGCAGCCATCAACATACAAACACCTAGACAAGACATTACCCCATAAACCTACAAACCCCTAGACAAACCAAAACACATACTTCACCATGTCACACCCTGACCTAACTAAAATATTAATGAAAACAAAGATAACTAAGGCCAGGGTGTGACATGATCCATCCTCAGTTCTCCTATCACAGCCATTAAACTCTAACTGTTTTAAAGCCACCATTGGCCTCATGGTGTAATCCCTGAGCGGTTTCCTTCCTCTCCAGTAACTGAGGATGCCTTCCTCTCCGGCAACTGAGGACACCTGTATCTTTGTAGTGACTGGGTGTATTGATACACCATCCAAAGTGTAATTAATAACTTAATCATGCTCAAGGGATATTCAATGTCTGCTTTTTTTAATTTAATCAATTTAAAAAGCAGGCTGTAACACAACAAAATGTGGAAAAAGTCAAGGGGTGTGAATACTTTCTGCACTGTATGTACTTGAGCTTTTGTCTTTAAAAGGGAGTACACCTCAGCAATTTATGACTATTCTTACCAGAAAGGTGAGTTCCAGACCTTTCTAGAACTATGCAGCATTACTAGTTATTGTTAATGGCCATCTCATGACAAATAATTCCTTTTGGGTTTGTCTATTTAGGCAGAAATCTACATTGAGGTTTTACTCCCCAAACTCCCATCCTCTCCTCTCAGACAGAGAAGTCGCAAAGAAAAAGGGGGGAAAAAATACCGGAATGTTTGATCAGTCTGTAAAAAAAATAGGCCCGTTTTCTGGAGGTGGGCGATACAGACGAATGGCGAGGGCCGCGAGGGCCTTCACAGACGGACAGACAGAGAGCACAGTTAGGCGTTGGTTGACACTTGTCATCCTCCATTAAGGCCTCTTTGATTGGTCTTTGTGGTCGTGGAAACGGCAAACAGCTGCATGCAAATGGTCCTGTTCCTCCCCCCCCCCCAGGCTGGCCCCCATTGTTCTAGGCCCAGGCTTGACAGAGAACATTTCTCCACAGGATAAAAGGAGGGTGTTGCCCTTTAGGAATAAGAGTGGCCTCACCGCAGACACAGCGTGAGTCCATCAAAATTGCTTGTCTTTTTTGTCATTTTATTCTTCAACATTACTGGTAGCCACGTCTCTAGAAGAAAGAGGGGATCTTCGAAAGCCAAGCATTCCTCCCCAACTGAGCTGGATGCCTCCATAATCCAATATCCGGAATTAAGAAGGGGGGAAAATCTAAAGCATATTTGAATACTTAACACGTGAGAACAAAGCGGCAACAAGGTTTCGCCTATTTTTTCCCTCTCTGTTCTCCGCAGTATTTCTAATCTGCTCAATGGAACTTGTTGATTGCAGGCCAAGGAAATAATTAGAAAACAAAAGGATAGAATCATTTCGAAATAAAGTACATTGATGAAGAAAATCACGGTGACATCGAAAGGGCAATTGCAATTAACCCCTTTATTAAATAAAACTAGTCTCAAATTGTAAATGTCCATGACATTCTAAAGCTCAAGCCGAAAAGTATTATATTTTGTTTAGAGATCATACTAGTCTCTTTTTAAATCCCTCTGCATCACAAAATAAATGACATCTACAGCAATGGTCTGCTGTTTGACATGTTTTATATAATCTCACAAATACTATGTAACATGAACACACACATTAAAACACATGGGAGTGAGGTGGGAGATGGGGAAGGAGATTTGGGGAGCTGCTTGAAAAACAGGCGGTGTAGGCTTCATCACTTTACGACAGGCGCAAATTTCATTACAACCACCAACACTGCCATAATACAAATCGACAAGAACATATGGCACCATCTCCATGACACTCACCTCCTCTCTCTCTCTCTCTGTCTCTGTTCCACCTTGCTGGGAATCGTTTCTAAAGACAGTGTCAGACAGGACCGCAGAGTAAACCCCAAAGGCTAAACGCTACTTCCCAGACAGCCAACTGCTATCAAACACCCCCAGGTTCCGATATACTGTACCATAAGCATTCTAAAAAAGAACTGTATAAGTCAGTCCACTTGTCGTGAGAGCCATGCTCCCAGTAATGTTTTTTTCTCTCTTTAATATGGATAAAATACAATGGTGTTGCTTCAGGTTCACGGTATTCATGACCATGGTCGTTCTCTCCAGTTCATCTCCTAGACCAGGGGTAAGCAACTAGATTCAGCCGCGGGACGCAATTTGTCGGAGCGGATGGTTGGGGGGCCGGAACATTATACTGCAAATTGACCACAACTAAGTCGAAAAAGAGATTGTATTTGAAAATAACAATAATGTCATTCCTTAATTACATTGAGACGCGATCATGTCTCTTTTTATTCGTGGGAATACTTGGGAACAGATTTCCTAAACTAAACACATTTTTAGCTGAATTCCTGGTGATTTTAGTCTTTTTTGACTGGGGGGCCAAAATAAATAACTTGCGGGTCGGTTTTGGCCCAACCCTATCCTAGACTGTGTTTTCTGTTTACTTTTTTCTCTGAAAACAGTGGGTGGGCCGTGCAAGAGAGCATTACATGGATAGCATTTTGATGCGTGTCTCCATCTGGAGAACTAAAGGGTTTGTCATATCACCGGGACTAAAGCGTGATAGAGTCAGGCGTCTCTTATGCACTCAGGTGGGCCCATTCACCTTAGTTTTAGTAAAGAAAAAAGAAATGGCTCCCTTTGCAAAGACAAGTGTCACAAGGGTTAAATCACAGACTGTAGGGTTAAATGTTAAAATCACTCAAGGCTGTAGTTGAGAGTTCAGATGAAAAACCTACACACACACACACACACACACACACACACACACACACACACACACACACACGGGAGATCATCACGTTGACAGAATTAGTTCACTGCTGCAAGACGGCCTAGAATATTGTTGCATGTCTTTTTTTTCACAGGAGTTGATGAAACACACAGAAAGAGGAGAATATGGAAGGAAAATCTCCCCTGTGTAGCAAGCTTGGCACTTTATCTCCCCTGAATGATTGTGCTGCATGCTTAAACGTCCTTAAAGCCCTATTCCTAACCCCTCACACTTAAACCCCAGCTGGGCTTTCTGCTTCAAGTCCCGGAACCAGTCAGGTGCTTCCCTAAGGGGGGTCCTCTCCTCATCACATGGCCCTGCATGTGTGTGGACGTGTGTGTGCGTGCCTGTGTGTATGTGTGTTTTGAGCCGGCCCTGGAGGCTCCCTCAGTACAACACAGACAGAGTGTGTCAGGAGGAGTGGTGACTGGAACAGGGATTACAGCGGTTCTGAATAATGAGGCTGAAACAGTAGGGCTGACTGGGGACTAACCAGCCCCAGGGGACTACAGGGCTAGGAGAAGACACATATGATAGGGTAACACACACACACATGAATACGCCGCATGCAAAGACACATATTCATGATAACAGATACTCTAGCATGTGTTACCTTATCATTACAGTGAATGTTCAATTCAACTCCTGACATGCAGTACAATCATGTTAGACATATCAGGATCCCATATACAGTCATATTAGGTGTCCCTTATAGAGATTGGTCAAGGAAGTGAATGACAAAGAATCCAGACACTAACTGACTGACCACTGATTGACTAGCGTGTGATGACTGGGATGACCTTAACCCCTCCACTCCTCCACTGGTCAATACGAGCAACAAGCAGCCTGGCCACTGATAAGAGATTGGCCAGATGGGAAGACCTTGCTGACAGACAGCTTCCTGGTTCCCTGCTTTTCTCCTTCTCTTGGATGAGGAGCCATTGTGGGCTGGCAGACCTGCGCACTCAACGGGGGAGTATGCTACAACAAGAAGAGGTCAATACTGATAACGTACCAGGCAAACAAAAACGCTCTTTGTCCCTCTCTCCCGGTCCCTCTGTTTCTCAGTCCCCTGATTCGGGGGACTTTTCCCCCTCTTACCACACTTATTAAATTTCCCGCACAGCAGAAGGGTTTCTTATCTTGGGCTGTTTATACCTGTAAATCGTCCAATGGCCCTTTTGTTTGCAGGTGACCCACACCGAGGTTACATTTCATTCCTGGACAGAAAAGTGTGGTCATGCTCCATGGCACTGCCTCCCTAGCCTTGGGGGACTACTAATACAATGCTGCTACAGACAGAGTGGTGTTCATTCACCATCAATAGTAGACAGACCTAGCGGACGGACAGAGGCACACAAACAAACAGTGCTACTGCTGCTAAAACATAAATGGAAACAAACCAGCCCACCGACAAATGAATACACGCAAATACAGAATAGTAACCAGTATGTACAGTGCATTCGGAAAGTATTCAGACCCCTTGACTTTTTCCACATTTTGTTACGTTACAACCTTATTCTAAAATTGATTAATTTGTATTTTTCCCTCATCAATCTACACACAATACCCCATAATGACAAAGCAAAAACAGGTTTTTAGAAATGTTTGCTAATGTATTAAATAAGAAAAAACATAAATATCACATTTACATAAGTATTCAGACCCTTTACTCAATACTTTGTTGAAGAACCTTTGCGATTACAGCCTTGAGTCTTCTTGGGTATGACGCTACAAGCTTGGCACACCTGTATTTGGGGAGTTTCTCCCATTCTTCTCCGCAAATCCTCTCAAGCTCTGTCAGGTTGGATGGGGAGCATCGCTGCACAGCTATTTTCAGGTCTTTCCAGAGATGTTTCATCGGGCTCTGGCTGGGCCACTCAAGGACATTCAGAGACTTGTCCCGAAGCGGTGTGCCTGGGTCGTTGTCCTGTTGGAAGGTGAACCTTCCCCCAGTCTGAGGTCCTGAGCGCTCTGGAGCAGGTTTTCATCAAGGGTCTCTCTGTACTTTGCTCCGTTCGTCTTTCCCTCGACCCACACTATGATGCTGCCACCACCATGCTTCACCGTAGGGATGGTGCCAGCTTTCCTCGAGATGTGACACAAAGAGTTCAATCTTGGTTTCATCAGACCAGAGAATTTTATTTCTCATGGTCTGAGAGTCCTTTAGGTGCCTTTTGGCAAACTCCAAGTGTGCTGTCATGTGCCTTTTATTGAGGAGTGGCTTCCGTCTGGCCACTCTACCATAAAGCCCTGATTGGAGGAGTGCTGCAGAGATGGTTGTCCTTCCGGAAGGTTCTCCCATCTTCACAGAGGAACTCTGGAGCACTGTCAGATTGACAAGGCCCATCTCCCCCGATTGCTCAGTTTGGCCGGGCGGCCAGCTCTAGGAAGAGTCTTGGTGGTTCCAAAGTTCTCCCATTTAAGAATTATGGAGGCCACTGTGTTCTTGGGGACCTTCAATGCTGCAGAAATTTTTTGGTTCCCTACCCCATATCTGTGCCTCGACAGTTCGACGGACAATTCCTTCGACATGGCTTGGTTTTTGCTCTGACATACACTGTCAACTGTGGGACCTTACATAGACAGGTGTGTGCCTTTCCAAATCATGTCCAATCAATTGAATTTACCAGAGGTTGACTTTAATCAAGTTGTAGAAACATCTGAAGGATGATCAATGGAAATTCTCATAGCAAAGGGTCTGAATACTTACAGTGAGGGAAAAAAGTATTTGATCCCCTGCTGATTTTGTACGTTTGCCCACTGACAAATAAATGATCAGTCTATAATTTTAATGGTAGGTTTATTTTTACAGTGAGAGACAGAATAACAACAAAGAAATCCAGAAAAAATCAAAAAATCAAAAATGTTATAAATGTATTTGCATTTTAATGAGGGAAATACGTTTTTGACCCCTCTGCAAAACATGACTTAGTACTTGGTGGCAAAACCCTTGTTGGCAATCACAGAGGTCAGACGTTTCTTGTAGTTGGCCACCAGGTTTGCACACATCTCAGGAGGGATTTTGTCCCACTCCTCTTTGCAGATCTTCCCCAAGTCATTAAGGTTTCGAGGCTGAAGTTTGGCAACTCGAACCTTCAGGTCCCTCCACACATTTTCTATGTGATTAAGGTCTGGAGACTGGCTAGGCCACTCCAGGACCTTAATGTGCTTCTTCTTGAGCCACTCCTTTGTTGCCTTGGTCGTGTGTTTTGGGTCATTGTCAAGCTGGAATACCCATCCATGACCCATTTTCAATGCCCCGGCTGAGGGAAGGAGGTTCTCACCCAAGATTTGGTGGTACATGGCCCCGTCCATCATCCTTTTGATGCAGTGAAGTTGTCCTGTCCCCTTAGCAGAAAAACACCCCCAAAGCATAATGTTTCCACCTCCATGTTTGACGGTGGGGATGGTGTTCTTGGGGTCATAGGCAGCATTCCTCCTCCTCCAAACACGGCGAGTTGAGTTGATGCCAAAGAGCTCCATTTTGGTCTCATCTGACCACAACACTTTCACCCAGTTCTCCTCTGAATCATTCAGATGTTCATTGGCAAACTTCAGACGGGCATGTATATGTGCTTTCTTGAGCAGGGGGACCTTGCGGGCGCTGCAGGATTTCAGTCCTTCACGGCGTAGTGTGTTACCAATTGTTTTCTTGGTGACTATGGTCCCAGCTGCCTTGAGATCATTGACAAGATCCTCCCGTGTAGTTCTGGGCTGATTCCTCACCGTTCTCATGATCATTGCAACTCCACGAGGTGAGATCTTGTATGGAGCCCAAGGCCGAGGGAGATTGACAGATATTTTGTGTTTCTTCCATTTGCGAATAATCGCACCAACTGTTGTCACCTTCTCACCAAGCTGCTTGGCGATGGTCTTGTAGCCCATTCCAGCCTTGTGTAGGTCTACAATATTGTCCCTGACATCCTTGGAGAGCTCTTTGGTCTTGGCCATGGTGGAGAGTTTGGAATCTGATTGATTGATTGCTTCTGTGGACAGGTGTCTTTTATACAGGTAACAAGCTGAGATTAGGAGCACTCCCTTTAAGAGTGTGCTCCTAATCTCAGCTCGTTACCTGTATAAAAGACACCTGGGAGCCAGAAATCTTTCTGATTGAGAGGGGGTCAAATACTTATTTCCCTCATTAAAATGCAAATCAATTTATAAAATGTTTGACATGCTTTTTTCTGGATTTTTTTGTTGTTATTCTGTCTCTCACTGTTCAAATAAACCTACCATTAAAATTATAGACTGATCATTTCTTTGTCAGTAGGCAAACGTACAAAATCAGCAGGGGATCAAATACTTTTTTCCCTCACTGTATGTGAATAAGGTATTTCTTGTTTTTATTTTTAATACATATGCAAAAATGTCTAAAACCCCGTTTTTGTTTTGTCATTATGGGGTTTTGTGTGTTTATTGAATTTAATCAATTTTAGAATAAGGCTGGCACGTAACAAAATGTGGAAATAGTCAAGGGGTCTGAACAGACAAATGCACCACTGATAGAAATACAGCCTCCAGAAGCATGCACACAAACATAATTCACTTGAATGACTTCACTCCTTTTTCTTTTGCCCATATCATTTTTTTGAATAATCAACATCTGGGGTGTAAATCATATTCAACGCTACCCAAAACATGATCACCTCTTGCAAAAACGACTGCAGCGTAAAAAGTGAATGTCAGCAACAAATTCCTCTAAATAGGGATAATTTCTGGACAATTTTCACACAGTCTCTATGGATGCAATATAATTATAGTCTACTTTCCCTTTGATACCAGCAAGATCCCTTTCTTCCTATAACAAGAGAATATTAATTTTAGAAACAGGATGTTTTTCTGAACTAAACTCCCCCGGACACATTAAAGCTCAAAATCTATGTCATGATGAAGCAGAAAATGGCTGACAATAACCATTTAAAATATTAAATAGCACAGGTAGAAATAGTCATGGCGCAACAGGACTTTGATTGCATTGTTTGCATTGATCATTGCTATTCTTGTCTTTGGTCTCATCTGTAATAATATTCATTTTTTATTATTTGTTGTCTAGTATTTGCTATATTTTGTGTATATTGTTGATTCACTGTGACATACTCTTGGCTTGAATTCATCTCTATGTAAATATTACCATATGAACTGGAAATTATACTGTAATAAAATCTGACATTGCTATTACCTTCAATCGTCTTCCTTATTCTCAAGTCTCAATGCTGTTTTGTGAATATAGAAAAAGACAGCCTATGTGTTGTTACAAGGCATACTGATCGTTTGATTTAACTTAAAAGCCTTATGTTTCCCCTCTGGATTAAATGCATTACTTTGTCATGCCATCTGTAAGCCCTAGGAAGAAGTGACTCGTGAAAACTGACTCAAAGAGTTTACATTCAGGCAGGGGTTTTCAATTAAACTGAAACTCCTCTCTACTGTAGGGAACAATATTAGTTGGCCACCTCCATTATTTGAGTTGGGTTGTTTGAGTCTGAGGAACTTCCGTTTACTCTAACTGTAGATCTCACGTCTGGAGTGGGAAAAGTGAGGCAGGGATCTGGTCCAGTGTGTTTATACCCACCTGAGACGGTGAGGCTGTGAATTGAGCTGGGTTGTGTTGCTGCCAGCAAACAAGATTTAGGGGCATGCTAAGCAAATGAAATCAACCTGTCAGGAGCCTTAGCTCCGATCCTATTAGATTGAGTGCCTGTTCATCATCGGGGCATATAACAGGGAGTTTTACAATCACATCTAAATACACAATAAAAGCAGACTAGGCCTCTCCTCTCCCAAAGGCCTGCGCTCTTAAATCCTCATTGTACATACGGACAGACGAGAACATTCTTGTTGCAGCTTTTGATTTACCAAGACCCAGGAAGACCCAAGACCCAGGAAATCACTCCTGCTCTTAATCTAGGGTGACCCCATCAAGGGTGATATTGCATTCTAGAATGAAATACTGATCCTATTCGATGTAGCGTCGTCTCATTTTAATTCCATGTTTTGGTCGAATCGTAGCTAGGTTTACCGGGTTTCTCTGTCGTTTGAATCTTTGGTTATTAATAAAATGGCAAATTCCTATTCATGAAAAATTCTGCAAGGTTACGTTCAAAAAGCCACATTTCATAAATATGAACATGTTGAGAAAGCATTGTGAGGGAAAGCATTGTTATATACTGTATGATGTTGCCAATATTGACTGAATTATAATGACGACTGTAGTTTAATAAACATATTAAGAATGTGAATGTGATGGTTAAGAGCTCTCTCTCAGCGACACCCCCCTGCCTCCCCAATGCGTCTGTGACGGCCAGATGAAAAGTCCAAACAATAACACCTGTCTTGTTTCACGGAAGACTTCCATTTGGGCCAGAATGTGCCATGAGAAAGCGATAAATCAGACGGCGTTCTGTGTGGATGTTCACAACACTGAGAACGCAGTCTCGTCAGTCATCTGTGAATCTACCAGGGCTCGACTGATAATTCATGATAGCCCTATCATAGACCTGTACCGTTCATATTTGTCAGATGACAGACTGTACGTTTATAGCCGACTGGAAATACCATTGTGACACATGGGAGACCTTTCCATCAATACACAGCCAAGCTTACTTATGGCTTGTGACCAATCATTTTGATGAGTTGGGACTTACAGTTGACCCTTATAACCATCTTGATAGAATAAAATTACTAAAGTATGGGAGTTGATAGAATAATATAATCACTTTCAGGCAAGATCTGCTATTGAAAGCAATGCATCGGCTAATGCATGGGATATTTCAAATTATGTGCAAATAGTTTAAGTTAAAACATTTCAGCCCTTCATATCTATTAAAGGGATACTTCAGGATTTTGGCAATGAGGCCCTTTATGTACTGCCCCAGAGTCAGATGAACTTGTGGATACCATTTTTATGTCTCTGCGAGATGTTTGAAGGAAGTTGCAAACTAGCACTAGAGCAATTGCTAACTAGCGCAATGACTGGAAGTCTATGGTATCTGCTAGCAGATCGCATAGACTTCAAGTGCAGATAGCATAGACTTCAAGTGCAGATAGCATAGACTTCCAGTCATTGCGCGAACACTAGTAAGTATTGGCTCACGAAACTACCTCTAACTTCCTTCATACTGGACGCAGAGACGGTATCCACAAGTTCACCTGACTCTGGGGAAGTAGGTAAAGGGCCTCATTAGCAAAATCCCAAAGTATCCATTTAAAAGTGACTACATTTCGGCAATTTTCACTGACTGAAAAAGTTGGTATATAATTCAAATTATGCATAAGTGTCAGGTGAGTAGACCATGTCAAAAATAATTATACGACTGTCTGCTTTAGTCCTCTGACACTTTTCTTAAAGGCTGGTATTAAAATAGACAAAACATTGACAACTTTCCTCTAGAGCAGCTTCATATGCTTGGCAAGTACACATAACAACCTGGTGTAGAAACCACATCTGAAATATATCGCCTGCAACATCCAAACACTTGTTGGGAACAAAACAAAACAAAGTTTCCTAAGTTATACTTGATCCCCGTCTACACAGAGAGATGACACAGACAAAGAAGATAAATGACTTAATCTTATTCATCTTCCTGTTTTATACTCCTGGCATTAACAACACAACAACGTCTACACAATGTCTACACAAAATAAACCGCAGGATATAATCCTCCCAAATCTTGGCTTCCTTTCTTTTGAAGTTCATTATAACTGCCATTGTGAGAGGAACATGGCATGTAGGAGCATGTGCGTCTTGGCCCTACTGTTCTAAGGTCTTGATCTGAATCTAGTTGTCAACTTCTATCTTCATATCTACAGGCTGGGCGGTCTAAAACCACCCTTGACTAACATGATACCCTCCCAGTTTGCTGCTCCAGGAATGATATGCACTACATGACCAAAAAATGTGGACACCTGCTCGTCGAACATCTCACTCCAAAATCATGGGCATTAATATGGAGTTGGTCCCACCTTTGCTGCTATAACAGCCTCCACTCTATGTTGGAACATTGCTGCGGGACTTTCTTCCATTCAGCCACAAGAGCATTAGTGAGTTCGGGCACTGATGTTGAGCGATTAGGCCTGGCTCGCAGTGGGCTTTCCAAATCATCCCAAAGGTGTTCGATGGGGTTGAGGTCAAGGCTCTGTGCAGGCCAGTCAAGTTCTTCCACACTGATCTCGACAAACCATTTCTATATGGACCTCGCTTTGTGCACAGGGGCATGGTCATGCTGAAACAGGAAAAGGCCTTCCCCAAACTGTTGCCGCAAAGTTGGAAGCACAGAATCGTCTAGAATGTCATTGTATGCTGTAGCGTTAAGATTTCCCTTCACTGAAACTAAGGGGCCTAGCCCGAACCATTAAAAATAGCCCCAGATTTGTCTGTCGGACTGCCAGATGGTGAAGCGTGATTCATCACTCCAGAGAAAGCATTTCCACTGCTCCAGAGTCCAATGGCGGCGAGCTTTACACCACTCCAGTTGACACTTCACATTGCGCATGGTGGTCTTAGGCTTTTTCATGAAGCTCCCGACGAACAGTTCTTGTGCTGACGTTGCTTCCAGAGGCAGTCTGGAACTCGGTAGTGAGTGTTGCAACCGAGGACTGAACATTTTTAAGCACTAAGCGCTTCAGCACTCGGCGGTCCCGTTCTGTGAGCTTGTGTAGCTACCACTTTGTGGCTGAGCCGTTGTTGCTCCAAGACGTTTCCACTTCACAATAACAGCACTTACAGTTGACCGGGGCAGCTCTAGCAGGGCAGAAATTTGCTGAACTGACTTGTTGGAAAGGTGGCATCCTATGATGGTGCCATGCTGAAAGTCACTGAGCTCTTCAGTAAGGCACAATTATTATTATTTTACCACTTTTTTCTCCCCAATTTCGTGATATCCAATTGGTAGTTACAGTCTTGTCCCAACGCTGCAACTCCCCTTCGGACTCGGGAGAGGCGAAGGTTGAGAGCCATGCGTCCTCCGAAACACGACCCTGCCAAGCCGCACTGCTTCTTGACACACTGCTCGCTTAACCCGGAAGCCAGCTGCACCAATGTGTCGGAGGAAACACCATCCAGCTGGCAACCGAAGTCAGCTTGCAGGCGCCCGGCCCGCCACAAGGAGTCGCTAGAGCGCAATGGGACAAGGAAATCCCGACCAGCCAAACCCTCCTCTAACCCGGACAATTGTGCACCGCCTCATGGGTCTCCTGGTCACGGCCGGCTGTGACACAGCCTAGGATCAAACCCAGGTCTGTCGTGATGCCTCAAGCACTGCAATGCAGTGCCTTAGACCGCTGAGCCACTCGGGAGGCCCCAAATTCTACTGCCAATGTTTGTCTATGGAGTGGCTGTGTGCTCGATTTTACACACCTGTCAGCAACGAGTGTGACTGAAATAGCCGAATCCACTAATTTGAAGGGGTGTCCACATACTTTGTATATACAATAGTGTACTTACTCAATATGTAGCCAGACAAGATAATGATTTGAAACAGCAGTAGAAAAAGGAGAGAAAATACAGACACATTACTAAAATATTTTTTTAAAATAGTATTGTGGATAAATAGAGAGAAACAGATACATTTTAATATAAATATCACATGCGCTGAACCATAATTTTCGATGATCTGATTATCTCTTTGCATCCAATTATGTCCCTATTATGCTAATAAGAATGTGACTGCCATTTATAAAATATTTTCTCCCTTCACACCAAAACTCCCTATTCATAAACTACTTGCCATATTAATGTACAAAATATCTTGGGTAGTTTTGAGAAAACCCACCAAATTGCATTTTTTACAAACATTAATCAACTCGATGGAATAAGGGGACAGTCAGGGTATTTGTGCTGACTCCATTCCTCTTGTAACAAAACCCCAGCATGAGCATTCAATAACCCAGAGACAAGAGAGAGAAAAAAATCATTTTCTGCTCAAGTATGTCATTAAGGATTTTCAAAGCGTGAGGAATGTTCATGGGTGTTCATGATCACATCATGATACTATCTCCTCCTTACTAAGGAGAGAGGAAGTCATTATTAAGAAGGGGGCCTTTTTGTGGGACGGAAATCCATGGAAATGAGGTTCATGATTCAAAATGGAGGGGTAGGGTAAAGGTGAGTGGTATGTGGATGGATCTGACATTGTTTTCAGAGGGAAAGCCAGACATTCCTTCCTTGATGAACGGGCAAATATGCATTCATAGGCCTGAGAGCCCACGCCTTCGTCAAGAGAAACCCCAAACCTTGACTTTCTTTCTGCATACCAAAGCAGGAACTCCCCCCGAAAAGAAAATCACCGGGACCGTTCAGCACAAGCTACAAGCTCAAATCAGAGGCCCATTCTTCAAACGTTTCTGAGGTACTTTTTTCATTTTTTCTGGGAAAAATACCCTGTGAATTATTTCGTATGGTCTACAATTGCTATAAATCTACAAAGTGAGTGTATCTCTTTCTGAATGTTATGCCTGGCTCGACTGTTCCATACCCATCTCTTTTTAGTTAATCACTTCACACAGTCAGATTTAAATATAAAACCAAAAGACAAGTAAAATCTATGCAAGTGTGAAATAAAAACATGAGAAAAGAGAGACATTTAATATAAAAGAAACCACCGGAGTTGATATTCTTTGACGTTTGGCTGTAATCAATGTTTGGCACACTAGCATGTGATTTGATTACAATGAGAGTTAAACAGAGCAGACATGTAATGATTGTCATTAAGCAGACATAGCAACCAACCGACATCAATGCCTCTGATGGGTATAACAGAGAGAGTAGTTTGTGACAGAACTTGTAATTACAGCCAAACGTACTAATCTAAAGTAAGGCATGGAAATGAAACTAAAAACTCATGAGATGGATTTGGGTAGCATAAAAAATAAGAAAAACTGGTCGTTTTTTCCAAAACTCTTCGGTTTGCCAAAATTACAGCTCCTTCAATTGAAGGTTCTAGATGCAAGGACTGAACAGAATCATCCAATCAATATAAAAACACAACGTTTTCTGAAGCACAAAGGCATGGATGCACTGCACTCAGATATTCAGGTCTAAAACTCAGTCCCAGCGCTATCGTGAACCTTTAAGGATAAAACACAACTCTTCGCTCCCATTAGAAGATGGCAAAATGAGCCAAATCAACACTTTCATGGAACACAAACACATTCGATAAATACATAGTATTCGCACAAGCGCAGATACACGCACGCACGCACGCGCACACACACACACAAACACGTAAGGACTTACCTTCTGAACAATTGAGATGAATGAGGGTGAGCAGTAGACAATGTAGAACTAGACACCTCCACACTGCAGGAGCCATCGTTGCCGAGTATGGAGGCCGCTCCAGATGCCTGCTTGCAAACGACTGTGGCTTTAGGATATAGAATAGAAAAAGAGTCTGAGTGTAGTCAGCGATCCGTGGTTCTAGGAGAAGCCTCTCCAGTCATCTTGTCATCTGAAAATACAGAGAGGAAGAACAGGGTGAGAAGGAGGAAAACTGTGTCCTACTGGTACAAGTCGAGACGTCATCATCATCACAAAGGCTATGTCATCATCGCTGCCATCTTTTAAGATGGGATTGAAAAGATTGAGAGATGCATTAACATACATATTCAACAGTGCAAATGGTGAATAATCATGGTGAGATAAGTATACTGAAAATGTGTGATAACTGTAAGTCACATTGGGTCTGATATATTGGGTCTGCCAAAACAACCACAAAAACCAATCAATCAAACCAGTCAGACATTCAGTATTCAGTCCATGCTGACAAAATCACAAAACTACACTGAGTGTACAAAACATTAAGGACACCTTCTCTTTCCATGACATAGACTGACCAGGTGAATCCAGGTGAAAGCTATGATCCCTTATTGATGTCACTTGTTAAATCTACTTCAATCAGTGTAGATGAAGGGGAGGAGACAGGTTAAAGAAGGATTTTTAAGCCTTGAGACAATTGAGACATGGATTGTGTATGTGTGCCATTCAGAGGGTGAATGGACAACACAAAATATTTAAGTGCCTTTGAACGGGGTATGGTAGTAGGTGCCAGGCACACCGGTTTGTGTCAAGAACTGCAACGCTGCTGGGTTTTTCACGCTCAACAGTTCTGCGAGTGTATCAAGAATGGTCCACAACCCAAAGGACATCCAGCCAACTTTACACAACTGTGCGAAGCATTGGAGTCAACATGGGCCAGCATCCCTGTGGAACGCTTTCGACACCTTGTAGAGTCCCTGCCCTGACGAATTGAGGCTGTTCTGAGGGCAAAAAGGGGTGGGACGGCTCAATATTAGGAAGGTGTTCATAATGTTTTGTATACTCAGTGTACTCAGTCTATCAAGTCTGAATATGTGTTTATTTTTCACTTCTGACAGGAAATACTCTTGGGTAGAGGAGAGCATGACGGAGCACTCATCCCTGGGCTACAGGCTACATGTTTACACTGACTGCCTTCACACCGCATTCCTCCCTCCACTCACTACTACCCCCTTCCTTCCCTTCCTCCCTCCCTCCCCAGAGTTCTACTGCCTTATCCCCACAGGAGAGGACCCTGTTGCTCAGGCAACGCGCTCACACAGCACACCATTAGAGACACAGCTCCTTTGTGAGGTACTTTTGTCTGCTTCTTCCTTATCTTGAGGGGAGCCACAAACTAGAGGGAGGAGGACAGCCACAAACACTCCACACGGCTTTGTCTGCCTCGGCTAAGGTTAGACTCCACTCCCTAAAATGCCCTCAATGCACCAGAAGGAGAGACTTGTTAGAACACAAGTCAAATATACATGTTAGTACACACACACACACCCACGCGCACACACATACATACCTTGACCTGCACATAAACAAAACAAACACAGCAAGAAGACGTCCATCTGGTACACATGATTTAACCTAGGTTATGATATACCTATCGACAATACAGTGAGGGAAGAAAGTATTTGATCCCCTGCTGGTTTTGTACGTTTGCCCAGTGACAAAGAAATGATCAGTCTATAATTTTAATGGTAGGTTTATTTGAAGAGTGAGAGACAGAATAACAACAACAAAATCCAGAAAAACGCATGTCAAAAATGTTATAAATTGATTTGCATTTTAATGAGGGAAATAAGTATTTGACCCCCTCTCAATCAGAAAGATTTCTGGCTCCCAGGTGTCTTTAATACAGGTAACGAGCTGAGATTAGGAGCACACTCTTAAAGGGAGTGCTCCTAATCTCAGCTTGTTACCTGTATAAAAGACACCTGTCCACAGAAGCAATCAATCAATCAGATGTCAGGGCCAAGATTGTAGACCTACACAAGGCTGGAATGGGCTACAAGACCATCGCCAAGCAGCTTGGTGAGAAGGTGACAACAGTTGGTGCGATTATTCGCAAATGGAAGAAACACAAAAGAACTGTCAATCTCCCTCGGCCTGGGGCTCCATGCAAGATCTCACCTCGTGGAGTTGCAATGATCATGAGAACGGTGAGGAATCAGCCCAGAACTACACGGGAGGATCTTGTCAATGATCTCAAGGCAGCTAGGACCATAGTCACCAAGAAAACAATTGGTAACACACTACGCCGTGAAGGACTGAAATCCTGCAGCGCCCGCAAGGTCTCCCTGCTCAAGAAAGCACATATACAGGCCCGTCTGAAGTTTGCCAATGAACATCTGAATGATTCAGAGGAGTGAAAGTGTTGTGGTCAGATGAGACCAAAATTTAGCTCTTTGGTATCAACTCAACTCGCCATGTTTGGAGGAGGAGGAATTCTGCCTATGACCCCAAGAACACCATCCCCACGTCAAACATGGAGGTGGAAACATTATGCTTTGGGGGTGTTTTTCTGCTAAGGGGACAGGACAACTTCACTGCATCAAAGGGACGATGGACGGGGCCATGTACCATCAAATCTTGGTGAGAACCTCCTTTCCTCAGCCAGGGCATTGAAAATGGGTCGTGGATGGGTATTCCAGCATGACAATGACCCAAAACACACAGCCTAGGCAACAAAGGAGTGGTTCAAGAAGAAGCACATTAAGGTGGCCTAGCCAGTGGCCTAGCCAGTCTCCAGACCTTAATCCCATTGAAAATCTGTGGAGGGAGCTGAAGGTTCGAGTTGCCAAACGTCAGCCTCGAAACCTTAATGACTTGGAGAAGATCTGCAAAGAGGAGTGGAACAAAACCCTCCTGAGATGTGTGCAAACCTGGTGGCCAACTACAAGAAACGTCTGACCTCTGTGATTGCCAACAAGGGTTTTGCCACCAAGTACTAAGTAATGTTTTGCAGAGGGGTCAAATACTTACTTCCCTCATTAAAATGCAAATCAATTCATAACATTTTTGACATGCGTTTTTCTGGATTTTTTTGTTGTTATTCTGTCTCTCACTGTTCAAATAAACCTACCATTAAAAGTATAGACTGATCATGTCTTTGTCAGTGGGCAAACGTACAAAATCAGCAGGGGATCAAATACTTTTTTCCCTCACTGTATATACATAAGTATGTGGACACCCCTTCATATTATCGTATTTGGCTATTCCAGCCACACACGTTGCTGACAGGTGCTGACAGCCATGCAATCTCCATAGACAAACATTGGCAGTAGAATGGCTTAACTGAAGTGCTCAGTGACACCATCATAGGATGCCACCTTTCCAACAAGTCAGTTCATAAAACTTCTGCCCTGCCAGAGCTGCCCCGATCAACAAGTGCTGTTATTGTGAAGTGGAAACATCTAGGAGCAACAACGGCTCAGCCGCAAAGTGGTAGGCCACACAAGCTAAAAATCGTCTGTCCTCGGTTGCAACACTCACTACCGAGTTCCAAACTGCCTCTGGAAGCAACATCAGCACAAGAACTGTTCGTCGGGAGCTTCATGAAATGGGTTTCCATGGCCAAGCAGCCACACACAAGCCTAAGATCACCATGCACAATGCCAAGCGTCGGCTGGAGTGGTGTAAAGCTCATCGCCATTGGACTGGAGCAGTGGAAACACGTTCTCTGGAGTGATGAATCATGCTTCACCATCTGGCAGTCCGACAGACGAATCTGGGTTTGGCGGATGCCGAGAGAACGCTACCTGCCCCAATGCATATTGCCAACTGTACAGTTTGGTAGAGGAGGAATAATGGTTTGGTCTATTCCCCTTAGTTTCAGTGAAGGGAAATCTTAACGCTACAGCATACAATGCCATTCTATACTATTCTGTGCTTCCAACTTTGTGGCAACAGTTTGGGGAAGGCCCTCTCCTGTTTCAGCATGACAATGCCCCCATGCACAAAGCGAGGTCCATACAGAAATGGTTTGTCGAGATCGGTGTGGAAGAACTTGACTGGCCTGCACAGAGCCCAGACCTCAACCCAATCGAACACCTTTGGGGTGAATTGGAACACCAACTGCGAGTCAGGCCTAATCGCCCAACATCAGTGCCCGACCTCACTAATGCTTGTGGCTGAATGGAAGCAAGTCTCCGGAGCAATGTTCCAACATCTAGTAGAAAGCCTTCCCAGAAGAGTGGAGGCTGTTATAGCAGCAAAGGGGGGACCAATTCCATATTAATGCCCATGATTTTGGAATGAGATGTTCGACGAGCAGGTGTCCACATACCTTTGGTCATGTAGTGTATGTTTAACTTCCAGAATGTGACCATGTCCATATAAACATAATGTCATCATCCACACAGTACACGGCATTTCACACTTTAAAGAGTGGAGGACACCAAAAGAGGATCATTTGCGTTTCTGTGTGTGCTCACCCTCTAAAAGAGCCACTCGTCAACTTCCCTGATTATTTTATAATGAACCTAAATTTGAGCAGCGGAGCAGTCTGCTCTGATCACTCTCTGGGCCCCACTAATGCGCGGCTAAGATATTTCTGTCAACGTGAAAGCACACATGCACAAAACATTGTTTTGGGAGCTTCTATCTGCAGTAGCTTACAGAGTCATAAGTTAAATCTCCATATTAGATTCATTCTTTAAATGGCTCTATAGGTGGCTGGATACTCCTGTTTAAAACAGGCTAACTGAATGCAGCTGCAGGTCCTCATGGAGCAGAGTGCACAGTCTACAGGCCCAAGGGTAATTTATCTTGCTTTGAGGTCAAATTTGCCACTAACTGTTATACTGTGTGGCGCCAAGCTAACACACACAAGGCTATGATGATTTATCAGTTAGAAGTTAGGTGGTGCCTTCAGACTCAGAGTGAAAGAGAATCATGTGATTGTATTTGTCGGGAAATTACTTATCTAGCCGCAGTAGGCCACTAGATCAGATAAGAGCATAGTGGAGCAGTGGTGAAAACGCTACTTCGTCTCATAGCGGCCCAAAACAGAGTGAGCCTTGCTAATAATCCCTGATTCCCAGGTGTCTGAGGGCTGTGTGAGGCCTGGCCTGTCACCCTGGTTTTCCATTCAAATCCCCCCCGAGGCCACACGTGACTGTGCCGCCCTCCCCTAGCGCTTTAGACATTTATCTTCCCCAAATATGAGTCCTGGGGGCAGGGGTGGAAGGGAGTGAGTCTGTAATGCCCTACCCCCTACCCCCTCTGCCCTGTTCGGCTGGCTCAGCCGCTGATCCCCACCAGACACCAGGGGGCGAGGGGCCTAGGGTTCCCTCCCTCCAGCCTCGTCTGCCCCGGGGCCCCTTTCTCCTCCTGCTCAGTGCTCAGTATTACTCAGAGCCACCCGCACCGTCGCCCCGCTGAGTAACATGTTCCCTTTCTCCTTTAAGCTGGCAGAGGAGCCGGCCGCCACACTCATCTCATCCCCTCACCCCCCCCATCCCTAAACAGACGTTTTGTTTGCCGGGGTTTCTGGACTGGATTTGGTCGGACTTGAGATAAAAGGATTAGCCGATTAACATTAAGACGCTTTTCACGAGTGCTGACAGACGTATCATAATTTTACATCGGGGAAGGGGAGATTGTGGTAGGTGGTGGGGGGGCGGCCTCCTCTAGCAGAAAATGACTTAAAGAGGTAAGTGAGGCGTAGTTAACCCATCAGAGATAGTGTGTGTTTGTGGAGAAATTCTCTACAGCAAAGCTCCTCAAAACAGCAAGGGAATTCGAGAGCTTGGGACTAAAAGGTTCTATCTTCAAAAAGATGATTCTGAGAATTGGCTTTAAAATTCCGAACCCTCATTGGTTTAAATGGTGTCAGCTATTTTTATATTTTATTCTTTTGAGCTTAATAACATGAATTGGGTTATTTGGAGTACTATATAGATAGTCTTGTTCTGTTCAATGCTCTCTATGTCAATAACATTTTTTATTATTTTTATTAGATAGAAACTTATAGTCCTAAGCTCTCGAATCATTCAGGTTACTTGTTACTCGACCAGGAAGGAATATTTACATTGCGTTCCAATACCACCATCGCCGTGGCAGCGGCTATAGTAATAATAGTATACAGAACAAAGTTATGACTTACTGTCACCGGCTACATTAAAGTTATTAACTCATCATCTGTACTTTAACTGCTAAACTTTCCCCTATAAGGAACAATAGGTATGAATCTTCCCTCTCCCTGCTTTCACTCTTTCTATTAACAGTATATCATCCCAGACACCCAAAATCCGTAACGGGATGAAAAATGACGTAAACATTTAGAACATCTGTTTTTCTTTCTCTCTCTCCACACAGACAGCAAGAAAAGATGGAGACAAATGTATCATCAGTCCAGAGGATCGAGAAAAACACCACAGAGCAAACACATTTTTCATGTTTCAGAGGAATGATAGAAAAATAAGCAAACATTTAAAAGGGGAAGGCAAGCAATTAAAGTATTATTAGAATAAATGGATGGAAACAGGCCACATGTCCTAACATGAAATACGAGGCTAATTGGTGCAGCAGCAGGCTGAAGGAATGTAAAGAGACAAAGCTTGTGGCTGCCTCTCTCAAGCTGGAGAGGCGACCGGCAAAAGAATAGACTAGAGAGAGAGAATGGGAGTCCAGGGTTTTCTAAGGGAGAAACTGAATGGATGGATGGATGGATGGATGGATGGATGGATGGGGGAGAGAGAGCGAGAGAGAGAGAGAAGAATGGGAAGGGAGGAGAAAGAAAGGGGCGGGAGGCTCACTGAGAAGGATTGACAGCTTGTGAGTATGGCTTGACCTACTGGGTTCACCCTCCAGTATTTTCAACAGGCTTAGCAAAGGACTAAATAAAGCCCCAGGAATGTTAATTTATTTTCAATTGTCAGTGCCAGGGACGGGGAGAGAAATAAAGACTGCATATATACATATCAAGTGAGATTGAGACAACTCGAGCAAGTAAGTAGTCCTGGACTGGTATAAGCTCAACCCTACAAGTTGAAATAAAGATGTGGGCCTAGCTGTGTGTTTTGTCTGTGTTCCAGTCTGAACCTCGCAGGCATAATGCTTTAGTTCTTCAGCCCTCTCTAACTAACTAATTTGGGGAACGGTTCACCCCACCCACCTACCCCCGCACATGGCCTACATTCGGAACAAAAAGACCAACACGTGAGGGGGAATATCAAACATGAGAAGATGGTAAGAGGGGGGGCAGGGGGTCCGGGTTCGGTGTGCTCTAGTTGGAATTTACAGGAACTGAGAAAATAGGTCCCCCAGATCCTTTGCACCCCAACACCTCTATGCTCCTCAGTAACACTTTGTCATGACAGTCCCCGTCTCTCAGGGCTAGGGCTGTGCTCTCCTCTCCTCTCCTCACCAACTTCTCTCTTAAGGGACATGATGTCACTTCCTTGGCTCTGTCAGTGGTGCAGACAGAGCACTTGTCATGGCTGCCAGTGATGGAGACAGGCGCTCGTCAGGCATGGCAGTCAGATGGGAGGAGGGTTCAGCAACGTGGAGCTGATAATATATTTTGGGACGGGGCAGGAAGGAACCGGTAGCAAGCTGCATGGTATTCATAGGCTCAACGACGGTTGGTTGGTCCGTTTCAAGGCTCTCTGCCAACAGAGATTGAAATTATAGATAAAGAGTGTCAACGGGCACAGAGAGAGAGAGAGAGATGTATTGTGAAATTGAGAGGAAGGAGTGAGGTAGCCTTCAGAAGATCGACTACAAAAGAGAAAACAGCTAGGTCTGTCATTGAGGTTAGCAGAAAGCGGAAGAATGGAAATGAATAGGCAGAAATAGGAGTGAGAAATTGATGCAAGAAAGGCAGAGAGACGTATGAATTTGTATTGAATGAGCAGAAACAAGTGTTGGAAGGGTTAAGTAAAAAGTCAGTCAACACTATCCTCATAATTTCAACCATCACTACTATGTTTATTTTACCCATCAGAATTATCGTTGCCTAATTACTAAGTTCATAACCAGTCTTGACATTACATCGACTTATGTTAAAGTGAAAAGGGTCCTGTTCAAAACATTCCCCATCTTTAGCCTATAGCTTCTCTACAAGACCAATTTATAAAGGTTACCTGGGCTTAATGAGCCCAAATGTATTCTGAGTAATCTGTGAATTTGAAGAAGAAAAAGAACAATCAGAATCAAAAGAATCAGAATCAAAAGAATCAGAATCCGTTTCAAATTAAGCAATACTACATCCCTCTCTTTCCGAAGAAGAAAACTCAGAATCAAAATCGGATTAATCCGAATCAAAAGAATCCTAATCAAAAGAATCAGAAGGGGGAAAAGCCTTTAAATGTCAGTTTCATCAACCAATACTACACCCCTCTCTCTCTCCTACTCCTCCCAGCTCAGTAACACTACAGCTTGGCAGTGAAATGAATAGGCTGACGTTTACACAGTGAGTTAAACAGTGAGGGTCAGTCAGAGAGCAGCACCCAGCATCTCAACCCCTGACATGTCACACAGAGCTCCTCTTTTCAATCAGTCAGTCCTTCATAGCTTCACACTGAAAGACACACTCCTCCTCTCCTCTACTCCTCCTCCACGCCTTGTTCTGGTTCTCTCTCTCACTCCACTACATGCTCTTTATCCACACTCGTTCATAATACACACACACACACACACACACACACACACACACGGATACAGGCATTAACGAACATGCACAAACACATGCATGTGGTTGAACGCGCACACACACACAGACACACACCCCCACCCTCGGCTCACTCAAACACTCAATAACCATTTACAAGGGAAATTGTGGTTGGCTTGGCAACCTCACTCACACTCCTATTCACAGCAAGTAAAAAATAAGCACCATAAAACGTTTGTGATCATTCCCTGAATGTTAAAATTTAAAAACAGGGTGGGAATCTTGGCTGAAGGACAGGAACAGCTAGATTCCCCTGCAGGTAATGTGGTAGGAACTTCACACCTACCAATATATTACATGCTGCTGTAGACATACATGCTTTGTAGCGGAACACCTGCGCCTCTACCTTTCAATCAACACTCTCAGTGAGGCAGAATGTAGTCTGAGAGAGAAGGAGTGCAAATGTACACAGTTACAAATAGGAAGCAGGTCACACAGACACACACAAGGATAGACAGAGAACATCCACACACACACACACACACACACACACACACACACACACACACACACAAGGATAGACAGAGAACATCCACACACACAAGGATAGACAGAGAACATCCACACACACAAGGATAGACAGAGAACATCTACACACACACACACACACAAGGATAGACAGAGAACATCCACACACACACACACACAAGGATAGACAGAGAACATCCACACACACACACACACACACAAGGATAGACAGAGAACATCCACACACACAAGGATAGACAGAGAACATCCACACACACACACACACACACAAGGATAGACAGAGAACATCCACACACACACACACAAGGATAGACAGAGAACATCCACACACACACACACACGGATAGACAGAGAACATCCACACACACACACACACACAAGGATAGACAGAGAACATCCACACACACACACAAGGATAGACAGAGAACATCACACACACACACACACACCAACAACATCCACACACACACACACACAAGGATAGACAGAGAACATCCACACACACAAGGATAGACAGAGAACATCTACACACACACACACAAGGATAGACAGAGAACATCTACACACACACACACACACACACACACTCAAGGATAGACAGAGAACATCCACACACACAAGGATAGACAGAGAACATCCACACACACACACAAGGATAACAAACATCCACACACACACACACACAAGGATAGACAGAGAACATCCACACACACACACACACACACAAGGATAGACAGAGAACATCCACACACACACACACACACAAGGATAGACAGAGAACATCCACACACACGCTCAAAAATGGGTTCAACACGCGCACACACACACCACCGCCATATTGTGTTTACCATACACTTTCACATAACGTATGGTAAACACAATATGGCAAGCAAACAAAAGGAGTATGTTACTCCAAGTACCTGCAAATCCATCTATTGAATACCAACCAGTTCCACTGGAGCTAGCTAGTTGACTGGGGAAGGGGATGGTTAGAACTACTGCATTTCATTGCCAACCCTGAACTCCTCTGTATCAAACATACGCATTTCCTAGGGGGAAAAGAAACTGGTTTGACCCGTTTAGCCTGTTGTCTAATCATTTCCTTGTCGCTTTCAACGAGATTCCTACAAGGTGGGGCTAGGTCATACTTAAACCAGCCCTGTATCTTATGGAGAGGGCTAGGTCATACTTAAACCAGCCCCGTTTCTTATTGATATTTTGAACAGTAGGTTGAGGTTCACAAACACACTTTTTTACATTGAAATATTCTGACAGATGTAAAAAGAGAAAAAAAGAAGCAGAACCAGAGTTCTTTCTGTCCTCCATTCAGACCATTGACAAAATCATAAAATAAGAATCAAACAAACAGCCATAGTACTTCTCAATGCTTCAAACAAAGCAAGAGAGCTGCAGAGGATTCAAAGCTTTTCCTGGGCTGCAAGTTTGCCTTATTCTGTGGCTTAGCCCTAGCCCAGTACTGGAGTAGAAGACTGAAGCAGAAGACGCCCTGCCTTCTTTTCATTCTCAGCCCCCCTTCCTCCTCCTCCTCCTCCTCCTCCTCCTCCTCCTCCAGCAGGCCTACATCATTCCTTTGGGTGTTTGTGTAGTGTCCCTTAGTTACCTCTGAAGAGACCTGGCCAGGTCAGCAGCAGCAGAAAGGCAGCTCAGAGTTAAAAGCCTGCCCTGTCCTACTCATAGGTACAAGGCCATCAATAATTCACCGTCATCGGGAAGCATTATCTAACAGCCTGATAAAACATTTAAAATGGTGGGTGACAACACGGAAAGTGAAGAAGTGCTCCGTAAGCGAAGGACGAAAGAAAAGGACACTGCAGGTGGCGACAGAGGGAGGGAGTTCGCAACAGATGTGACGTTGCTGCGGCAGCTGAAGTGGGAGAAGTAGTCTCCCTTCCAAAGGTACTCTGATGTGATAGCTTAGCTAGCTAGCCTACTCCTCTGAGGCCAATTTAGCCATTACACATCAAGTACAGAATCTGCCTTGCTTAATATATATGGCCCCGTGTAGCTCAGTTGGTAGAGCATGGCGCTTGCAACGCCAGGGTTGTGGGTTCATTTCCCACGGGGGGCCAGGGGGGCCAGTATGAAAATGTATGCACTCACTAACTGTAAGTCGCTCTGGATAAGAGCGTCTGCTAAATGACTCAAATGTAAATGTATAGGCACAGGCAGTGATGGTACTCTGATGTGTTAGCTAGCTATAGCATGGTTAAAACAGATGGAACGCTGCACAGCTTTCAGTCTGGTTTAACCAGGCTAAGCTAGCTACCCCTCGGAGGTGTAAATAAATTAAACTAAATAAACGGCACAGTAAGTGAATGAACAATCAACCCACTGCATTGCTGTCTCTTTCATTTTGCACCATAACAGTAGAAGTATAGGCTCTATGCAAGCAGAGGTGGAAGCATTCACTGGCCTGTATTAACAAATAGGCTTTTCTCAATGACAGAGACATTCTCCAAGCCTAGATCAATTACACCCAAGCTCGGCTGTAATTAAAATGTCCTAACAAAGGTCCTGGAACGCAGGACACAAACCTGCACGCTGAAAATAAGCCCTGTTCAATCTATAGCACTATCTACAAGCATTGGAAAGGGTTTCAGTTTTAGATTCAGCTCAGGTTTCCTGTAGGCATAGTGTATGGTATGCTAAACTTCAAATATTTTTTTTCATGTTTCTTCATGTCATTTTCTTCCTTCATGATATGACATGATTTTGCTCATTAAAATGACGGATAGGCTAGTAGTGATGGGGGGAATCGATACAGTTACATATCAGGATATAATTTTTTACAATATATCGTATCGTTTTAACAATATCACAATATTATTTTTGCGCTAGTTGGCTGTACCTGCATCAAAACTCCAGTATTTTTCCTTCATTGCTTGTCTTCCGTCTTCTTTTTAAAAATAGGGAGCCAATTTGTTTTCAGCACTTTTATTTCCATGACTGATCAAAACTCATTCTCATAGCTCTCTCGTCCCTCTGCAGCAGACATATGGTGAGCATATGTTTGGAACATAAAATCGCAATACATATAGAATCGTAAGAATCGCAATACATATCGTATCGTAAGTATTGTGATAATATGGTATTGTGAGGATATGGTATTGTGAGGTACCTGGCAATTCCCAGCCCTATAGGCTAGGGTTAGATATGGTACATCATATGCAGCAAGTCCATGAGCCAAATATAATATACATCAAGTACATAATCTACTCCAAACATTTTACCAAAGCCTGTTTACAATCACATGAAATGCAATATTTAAATTGGGCCTATTGCCCAAAACAATTTCTCCACTTCTTTTTTTCCCCCTCATAACTCTAGCCATCAACAAAGTCATTCTTTGTTTCCTTTAACATGTTTGATAGTAGTTGTGTTTAGCAGAGAGAAGACAGGCTGCTTATGACTCTCTAATTAAGATCCCTCTCTCCCCCCTCCCCCCTCCCCTTTTTGTCTCTGAAAGCATTGTTTTCTACCCAAAAACAGTCTCTTTGAAATGGTCAATAACAGTCTTCTGATGAAAAAACAAATCACGCCAAATGCCAGCAATATCGTGGGAGGTGACATTTATGTTTGGGACTTAGACAATGCACACACACAAAGTAAATAAGCTTCCGCTCAACCTACAGAGAATACACATGGTTTCTACTATTATGCAATATGTGAGCAAATCACAACAATTAAAATAGCATACAAAACTCTTAATTCTCAACAAACAAACCCAAAATACAATTTTAGCTAAACTTGGATTAAGGTGGTGTGTCGTCATTGTACAGAAAGCCCCTGGGGCCTGTTAAAATATTCTCGTCCGACAGCTATTTGCTCAAGTCCTTCTCTGAAACCATTTTACTGATGAATTCAATCAGTCTATCACGAGAACAGGCCCCAGAGATGAATTCAATGGAACAACATTGGTTTGATTGATGGAGTGTGAATGGCTATCTGTGATAAGTAGATTCTTTGTCTTACTCGCCAATGCAAATATTAAAATAACAAACCTTGATGTGATGGGAGAAGTTATGCAAATTATTTAGAAATATATTTTCTATTTTTTACTGAAACACTAGACTAATCTACAGTTTTTAGGCATGTTAAAGCCTGAGAGGATGTAGGGTAGTCCTGAGAGAAGACACATTAATTCCAGTTTTACGTATGTCTGTCCACTCAAATGAACAATCTTTCAAAAAGGAAAGAGAAACATGACTCCAATGGTGTGGGACCTGTATATTCCAAACTTGCCATTTCTAGAAATCATGGATGGCAAAAAACATCATTCATAGCAAGTCTCAGATCTGCCTCAGCGTGATCCCCCCTACCAAGACAAAAGCATACCACCTGACCGCTATAAGCTCCACGCTTCCATTGACCTGAAGGTATAGAAGACCACCAAATAAAGCACATCATCGGTCTACTCCCCTGAGACAGTCCCTGAGCAGTGTCCTCTTACGCTAATGCCCTCCAGTCCAGTGGTGGTAGAGCATCACAGAGCATCTCTGAGGGCGGTCCAGACAACTCACAGGTCATTGATAATCTCCTGATAGATGAAGCCTAAGGACCCCCGGCCATCCATCACACCCCAGCGACATGTCTCCCACTGGGCCAGCTTTACACACTCCAAAGAGTTAAACACGGACCCAAAAGACCCAGAGATCATCCATCACTCAAAAAACTAGCAGCCCCTCCGCTCCCTTCCAGACAATGTGGGCTTTAACAACACCGAGGGGGTTTGCTTTCTTAACAGAAGGAAAAGCGTTCTGTGTTGTAGGGGCTATGGAGGGTAGGTAGGGAGGGAGATGTTTGGTGAGAACATATCTAGGGCTGCTCTGCTCTATAGCTCAGCTCCAGGGCCTCTGTTGATCATTAAACATCCATTTGAGAAGCAGTGGGGGAAAGTTAACTGTCATTTAAAGCACAGAGGGTGGTGAGGGAGATTTTCACCCCTTAGAAATACCAAAGGCATACATTAATCGAACGGGTCAGCTAACACAACCTAACACAATGTAATTTGTTCCAGTCTCAGTCCATTTATCTCAGTGGCTATAAAAAGGAGGAAGACGGATGATGAAAAAGCTATGATGTACATTTGCAATTAACTAAATACCTAATCAAACCCATCTCCCTCCTCTTCCTCCTTACGTATCCCTCTTTCCTTCTCTTCCTCCCATTCTATCCTTCTCCATCTGTTTGTTCCTAACTTTTGTCAGTGAGTGTGTCAGAAAACAGAAGACAGCTGTCAAACCGGACCCTTGTGATTGAGGATGGCAGGTGAGCTTCTCTCTCTCCCTCTCATTCCTCTGTACCTCTCTCTCCCTCTATCTCTCTTTCTCTGATTGTGTGTGAGCACAGGAAGCAGGCATCTCTTTTCGTTATGTGTCGTCTGGGTTGTGGGGGGCCGTGGCGGGCAGAGGAGAGCTGTGTTCACTTTATTACAGAGAGGCAGGATGATCAGGGCCACTAACCCCTGGGAGAACAGCGTGTGATGCACAGCTTTATACGCTACCCCTGGCATTTACACCCACTGCCTCTGGGGCTTGTGTCCCAAATGGCTCCCTATTTAGTGCACAACTTTTGACCAGAGCCCTGGTCAAAAGCAGTACACTATATAAGGAATAGGGTGCCATTTGGGACTCAACCTGGGTCTCTGGGTACCAACAGACTCATAGAGCATCACAGAGCAGAGCATCACTATTAACCTGTCCTGTAGGCCGGCCCCCTGCGTTACAGCAACCTGGGCTTCAAATAACGGATGTGAGCGATGTACATTTCAGAAGAAATATTAAATAAAATGAAAAGAATGAGGGAGGGAGGGAGGGGAAGAGGCTTTTCCTCTTTCTTGACATAAATTGTCATCCATTTGTGAGGAATGGGGTGTGTGTGTGTGTTTGTGTGTGTGTGTGTCCATCTGTTTGATTCCTCATGATTTCATTCTGTTCGACATCCCTATTAGGCGATGTTTCACAAGACATTAAAGGAAATAAATAAAAAATAAAAACAGCAAGACTACACTCAGCAAGGCATTCTTTCACAGCAGAGCAACAGCTGCATTGCATGGAAAATAAACTATCTCTATGACAGAAAAACAACAGAGGCCATTGGTTGCTCAAAACAGTGCTTCACACAAAGCTTTCGAAGAGGCCTCCAGAAATCTGTTTTGATTTACAGTAAAAAGTGTATATAACCAAAACAGTGTTTCTGTATTCATACAACAACCCTGAAATATAAATTCAAGAAAATGGCTTTAATCAATTGACCTTTTTACTTATTATTTTATAATACTATAATTACACAAGATGCTAGCATGTAGGCCTATTGTGTCGTTTCTCCTTAAATTATCTTTATAAAATATGTTTTTCTTAATTTTTTACTTGTGGTCATCCCAAGTATAGGTCTACTGTATACTTTTAATGTGAGAGGTAATAGCAAATAAAAGTGTGCTGTAAAGATTTTAATTTATAAAAAAACCTATGATTAATTAAAAAAATAGTAAAAAAACTACAACAAGTCAACGTATTTAAATAAGCTCCCACCAAAACCCCTAAGTGAACACTACTCACACTGCAACAAGCAGTTTTCACATTTCTTTACTTATACACCCTTCAAACCAAGACGTTTTTCCGCGACCTTTAGCATCCTGCCAACTTTTTGCCGACTTTTCTTTATATATGAAAAGGTATTGCCAGCGACAAAGCCTCTACGCTGCTTTTAGACAAACGTGGAGACTCATCTTGATAAATCAATCCATGTCAGATTTTTATTTTCACTGAATTTCCGTTTACATATTAGTTAGGCTACAATTAGGCTGTGGAAATGTTGGCTAAGTCTAGGTGAGTGCTGCTCATGATCATCGTCTAGTTATGTAGCTTAACAAGTGGATTATTTTGCTCTTCACTTGCAAGTCACTTAGTAGCCTAGCCCTACTCCCGACCAAAAGCCTGTGACTTGCCTTAATCAATCAATGTGATTTTGTTTCACTGAATCTCCGTCTGTATATTTGGTTAATTCTCTGTCTGGGCAAATAAGTGGAGGTGGTTTAGCTAATCTATTCGTTTGGTCATCTATCACTGAATAAAAAACATTTAGCTTGCAATAATGGAGCCTAAATCAAGTGTAGGCCTATTATTTATGCTTGATCGCGTAAAGGCAACTCCAAAAGCCCGCGGAGGTGGTGAAATATCAACACGAGACTCACATGCTTTTGGAAATATAGATTGCTATTATTTTCTACTGGTATCATGATGACAATACCCTCAATGTAAGACCCTATTCCTGCTCCCTAACAAAGCGGAGTGAGGGTAGGAAAGAGATTAAATGTGGATCTAAAAAGCATGGGCTTGCCTTGGGCTGTTAAAAAATATCACTTTTTATATTAAATCGGTTCCACACGTTGCCGTGTGTGCAAAATATTATTCACATTTAATTGTTTTATATTTCATTATATTCTTAGCCTACTGTAAAATATATGTGTGTTGACTGTGATCAGGGTAGCCTAAGTGTGTCTTGTCTGTTTAATGAACAAAATAACTATTGATTTCATGTACCGGTACATGGCGCAGCCATGTAGCATACAAGCTGCACAGACCAGTAACATAATGAAACTCAAAATATGCCATTCTATTCTTTTGAAAATATATTTTATTAGTCTTAGAATGTTTCTTAGGACCTGTCTAAAACAAATGAATAATGGATTTCTTTGTGATGGTGTATATTCAATGTATTTATTAAAATAGACGTCCAACCACATCAGCCCACATCTACTCCCACTCCTAAATTTGCCGGCATGTGCACAGGAGATATAAAAGACTTATCCCGGCAAGAATGTGGTAAAAATAGGACTGTATGAATTGGGCTCTAAAAAACCTTGCAGAATTTTTTTTTACAGCCAACATACTGTAAAGTCTGTACAGGGTATTACTTTGGGGATTTTAGTTTGAATTATGGCAGCCTACCAACTCAGTCAATCCTAACTAAATCTGCATTTGCAATCCAACATAAGCACTCTCTCACACAAACACACACAGAATATTGATGCTGCATTAAATAACTGTGGTCTGCAATGAACAACAGCATTCCTATTCTATAGCCCACCAGCACCCTTCCCCTCTGGACAAAACTGGTTGGGGGATGGAGGCTGGTAGCTCAAGTTCTCTCCATTGAAATGCAGCCACTTTGATATGTAAATCCACGGTTACAAAAAACCCCGCTAGAAATCACACTAGCATATTCCTACATTGAAGCCATTTGCACCAGAGCTGATGTGAGATGAGATGGCACTTCCCCTGGAGATGCCGGGCTTGGACAAATGGACCAACCCACAGAGAGAGCATCTGGGGCGGGGAAGTGGAGTAGAGGGGTGTGCATGGGAGGGACAACGGAACATTTGTCCCAATGAATTCCCTAAGCCCATCCCAACTCTGACATGAAATGAATAAAAGATACTCCTCTGGTTCCTAGACAGGTATTTAAAACAAATGAGTTATGATTTAGATTTTACCATCACTTGTATGGGCCTATAGGCCCTACCAGTAGCCTATTTTCTCCAATAACCTTGTTAAAAATGCTTACATTTTCTCAAGTGAATTTCCAAGTCTGATTTGACCTAGTTAAATAGGCTACATCACCAGCGTAGAAAATGGAATGGGCCAACACACAATCAAATGTTATTTGCCACATGCGCCGAATACAACAGGTGTAGACATTACCGTGAAATGCTTACTTACAGCCCTTAACCAACAATGCATTTATTTTTTAATAAAAAAGTAAAATAAAACAACAAAAAAGTGTTGAGAAAAAAAGAGCAGAAGTTAAATAAAATAACAGTAGGGAGGCTATATACAGGGGGGTACCGGTGCAACATTACCCCCCTGTAGTGAGTTGAGTGGTGTGTGTACAGGTAAGCTATACTGCCTCATCTCTGTGATATATAGGCTAGTTAGAGCTAGACTATTCACTAATAAAACTTAGAATGAATGGTCAAGCTCTTTGCCAGATGTATGCTCCGCTTGGAATCCTATGCTATTTGCTTATGCTTCCTATAGAGACCAATATGCTTGTTAGAGTGCTTGCTTTGGCATTTGGCCTCATTTATGTTGACTTATGATGATGATTCATAAACAGAATCCTCCATGAAAGATAATGAGGACTTTCTATACTCCCTTCTCTTATTAGATAGCCTGCCCAGCTCTAAACAACGAGCTAATCTATGGAATGAGTGCACGGTAACTGTGTGAGGACTGATTTAAGTGTATGGCTGTATTTTATGCCGTTTACAGTAGCCTATGCCTATCTCTATTCGTGGAGAGACTGAGATGCTGAGCTCTCAGGACCAATAAGATAAGGCACTGGTGGTGTGTGTGTGCAGAGCCGGACTACCACATTTGGGGGTGGTGCCCCCCCCCCACACACACATTTTGTCATGTGCAGAGAAACATTTGCAGTTTTATAACGCAATTCTACACATTATGTCATGAGTCTAAGAGAAAATGTTGCAATTTTAAAGCTTATTTCCTGCTATTCTACACTTTTGCCATGGGGCAGAATTTTTCTTTGTTTTATAGCTTGTCTCATGCTTTTGTTCACAATTTGCCATGAGGCTGAGATATAATTTTGCAGTTTTAATGCGAATTTCCTGCAATTCTACACATTTTGCTACCATATGCTATCTGGGGTTTTTGTTGTGTGTGTGTGTGTGCATCCCATCACAAATGGCTGGTTTAGATATCTGTGAATTATACATGTTCAGTGAAATGATCTCATTTTACAGCTGCAGAATGGAGAGGAAGAGAAGATAGCAACTGACTTGCAGCTACTTAGGTCGTTGTGTCCTCGGGATTAGGCTACGTGTAATGGAAGATGTTCCATTTATTTGACAGTCTATTGCTCCACTTCTGTACTTGACAGCGTGTTACCTAGACAAAGAATTAGCCAAGCCACCCTACTGCACATCCACTTTTATTTTCTTCCTAATCCAAGATGACTATGCTACTGTCTCTTTTACAGTGCTCACCCAAAACCTCATCTACACAGGTGAGATCTAGACTAATTACCAAAGCCAAGACAACAACGCCTCATTCAGAGACAGACAGAATAAAACCTATAATAATATTTTTCAGGTAGTAGGCCTAGCCCTCTATCCATCCATCCGTTGTAGCCTAACTAGATTTAAAAAAGCACAGTAGTTTGAATTAACACAATTAATCGAATTCAGAGCAACGATGGCCGCCGAAGAAATCCACATCTGGATTAACCTCATGCAACTTTTATTTATTTCAATATCCCAAGGCCCAGAGTCGCTTAATGTGGGAACCACTGATGTCTGGTAAAATGCAATTATTTCAGAATGTAAAATCTTTAGGCTGGTATACCAAGCAGTAGCAGATAGACCTCATTTTCACAGACTGGTCTATAGTTGCGAATGCCAAGCAATCTGTAAATGTTCTTAAAATTGAGTGAAATTCGGTAAATGTCCTTTAGTGACTTGTAGCCTACCGCACCGATATCGTTAGGAATTAAGTGTATTTTCTCAACTCAGGCAAAAAAACTACCGACACCATCATCGCAAGTAACCTAACTAGCGCCCCGACGGGAGGACGGCGTGCTAGACCAATGTTGGAATACTTACATTTGGGGGTGAATAGTCCTAAATGGTGTTTGACAAATATTTCAATTCGGCACCGAAGTAACACAGAGAGAGTGGTTACCCCTTCAGCAGGCTATAGGCCACCCTCAAACTCGGTATATGCAGCGGGCAACACAAAGACGTCCGTGGTTCCGATGCATGCTCCACTTATGAGGGACAGATCGTGTTGTTTCTTGTGGCAGGTATCTCTCTCTCGCCAAGTCCATGCGCCCCCAAGGACCTGACGAACTGTTCCATTGCGAGGTGTTGTTCGGAACTATTCGGCCTAATCAATAGTTTTCTTCCATATCCCCCTCGCATGCATACACATTTTCCTTTCGAGGGGACGCAATGAATTCAAAAACTGCAAATGAGAAGCAAATCAGCTCATATCCTAAGAAAAAAAATGCAGTCGTCTTCCACGACGATGTCGATGTATTCTGAAAGTCGCCTAAAACAATGCTGAAACAGTCTAGAATGAGACTACAGTTCGCGGGTCTCAGGTCTGTGAGTCGGGCTTGTGCTCCAGTCAATCTCTGCGCTGCTCTATCGACACACCGCTGAGCCAGCGCCAGTCGGATTCCGGATGCAAACAAGAGGAGGAGAAACCGTGAGCCGGCTCTCTGCTCTGCAGCAGCTGGCTTTCAATGGACCAGCCTAAAACCTGGCGTGGATCATGCAGAAGGCAGGGACTGGTGTCTGGTGCGCTTAGCAGTTCTGTATAGGACCTATCTGTACAGTAGAAGGAATATGGCCCCCAAAGGATGGGATGGACCTAGGACCTGGATATTGATAGTGATGATGGGCACAGTCGAATACAGATTTTTACATTCCTCTAAACACAGTGTTTCATATAGGGCTCTGTTAAATATGTAATTCATTGCAAAATGGGCTATTATGGCACTCAGTATCAGCTAATAGCTTATATGGGATATATAGTTCATACTCATTCTCACAACAGGAGTTGTCAATACTAAAGACAAAAATTAAAAGGGAAAATGCAGCTCTGTTATTACATGATAATTCCAACTGGACCTGATGAATAATCTGGACAGATGGGGAAAAGCCACACCGGGAAGGTAATACGATTATATGGGGCCACTGCTGATTGAAAAACATAAGCAATCCAGCCAGCACATGAAGCCATAACATCTAAACACATTCAACTTGAACACAAACCAAACAGCATCCCTCTAGTAATCCCCGGGCCAATAGGAACTGTTTGTCTACCTGTTTGTATCGTTTTCCCAGCTGTGTCTGTATACCCTGTCACTGCAGTGCATAACTCCCAGAGCATGTCCTCTGATGACAACATGTCGTTTTGGATTACAGGCAAGAAATTGTAATTCCCTGTTGTTTTATTATAGCCTTGTTATGTGGGAACATCTAATGTGAACTGTATATGTCTTGTCGTCGTTATAGACAACAATGGATGCGCTGGAGGGGAAATTATATCCGTCAACTGGATTGAGCTCAACAGGTTTATGGTAATTTTCTTCAGTTTCCCAGAATTCCCAGGCAGTGCCCTTTGAACATAATATCACACTATTATTAATACCAGTATCAGTTTCTGGACCATTACTTTCCACTATTTATAGAAATAATCTTTGTTTAAACATTGTGAAATTAAATAACAGAACTACAGACTCTGTTACCAGTGCATGTTGACACAGCATACATTATTACCCTAAAAAAATGTCTACTCTCTAACAAAAAGAAAAGAAAAAACACAACAGCAAAGTTTGAAGCAAAGTTATTTTCCTGAATGAAGATGAATTTCCCCTCTTTTCTCCCCCTAGCCAAAGTACATTGCCAGGTCAGTGGGCTCTGTTACACGTGGCTTCAATAAAAAGCCAGTCTCCTGGCCGCACAGGGGAAATGCGAATTTGGGTCAAATTCACCAGGTGGAAAGTGAGAGGATTAGTGAGGAGCTCTCATGTTTTCCACAGCATAATTTTACATAATAAAGAATAGCGCAGTAAGAGAAAACAGATGTAGGCTAATGACGGTAATCCACTGGCACATATTCCTATTTAGAGAAATAATGTTTATGTATAGAGTACTATTGAAAGTATAAACGCAATACTTTATTTGAACTGACCTGCAAAGTGCCTGAAATATTTGTGTGTTTTATTATTGCGGGGCTTGTGATCAATGCCATACTGTATATGTCCAATGACACACAAGTAGCCACTTCCCTGTAATTTTCAGAACACTTATGGTGCTCTCAGAAAATGCTTATTCTTGCTTTTACACTGTAGCCGCATGTTGTTGCCCTTACTCAACATGACGTTTCAGTATAATTGTTTCTTTATTTGGTGCAAGCTTGTGAAGAATAGCTCAGCTCCCACCCATACATATGCATCAACTCACCCTGGAGTCTTTCTCACGATTGTCAGGTTTCCCTTTTTTTCTCAGTAATGAAGCCACAGAATGAGTGAAAGAAAGAAACCAACAGCAACAGTATACTGTATCATATTGAAGCACCTTCCCTTCCCACTGCTTGTGTTGCACAATATGATCATCTCGGAGATCCGTTATCATGTGTTTTTGTCCTAAAGTGTATAACAAACAGAGCACATTGAGAGGAATTTGATTTGAACTTTCAACACTCATGTAGCCTATAAGAAGGGGGGGACTACATATACAGTATTTTTTTTACATTTAACAGACGCTCTTATTCAGAGCGACTTACAGGAGCAATTAGGGTTAAGTGCCTTGCTTAAGGGCACATCGACAGATTTTTTTCACCTAGTCGGCTCGGGGATTAGAACCAGCGACCTTTCGGTAATTGGCACAACGCTCTTACCCACTAAGCTACCTGCCGTATTTAATATTTAATATGAGAAATAATCTGATAATGAGTCTTCAGATGCTATGCTCAAGTCTTTTGACCTTTTGGGGGGCTGTCAGAGAAAAAAATATCCCCCAAAAGTCCCATGTCTCACAGTCTCCCATTCCTCCACCCCTACATCTTTTCTTTGATTTCGCTTCCCATGGATGTGTCGTCCCCCCCCCCCCAATGTGTTGTTCACGTTATAGGCAAAACCTCATGCAGGATTGTGGACCGTTTCAACCAACCGTAACACGGTTAATAAGAGAGTACTGGAGAGTGTTGTGGTAAATATGTCTTGAGTCATTATTCAGTGGTTTTACTCATTATGATCAAAAGCCCGGCAATTCTAAGGCAATCTGAAGTGAGAGAGGGAAAAATATCTACATTGAAAGAAAATAAAGAGTCCAAAAGGAGGTTTGAGGGATTTGCCCTGGCATTCAATAAATGCTTGTTCCATTCAGACAACAAACACTCAGACGAAGCCAGTTCCATGTGCCCCTCGGATTCACAACATATTTCATTTTCAGTCTATTATGTATGCTTCTCTTTTAGTAAAATGTTTGTCACACGGTACCAAACATGTTGCCATAGAGCTCCAGGATAAACCACCTGAAAGGCAAGCCCATTTTGGACCAAAAGGAGAAGTCTTTCAAGATTGATGGAAAGCAATGTTAGAGAAAATGTTATTTTATCACTAGATTGTGTGGTGATTATATTCATGTTCTTGTTTGTGATAGTCATTTTTATTCACTATACAGGGCAACAAGTTCCTCATTCAAAATCAAATGTTCAATCTTAGATCTGACTCAATTTAAATCATCAACTGAATTGCGGTTCTTGCTAGGAAGCGACTCTACAACAACCTCTTTTGTATTTCAAAAGCGCACAGCTATACTGCCATACTCTCCTTTCCTGAAACCCATGTCTATTCGTCCTCCATATCTATTCCCACAGGACTTCCTCTGACTGCAGCCAGCCAGGCAGCCCCAGATGACAGAAATTAGATCAAGCATAGAAAAATAATCCAGGCCTTGAGTCCACATCGGATGAAATCTGACAAGCAGCATGTATCCAGACTTGTCCACTCTCAAGATCTTCTTCCTTGGCTCACATAACTTTTCCGTCCCTCTATCATCCAAGAGAGTTTTGGACCTAAGTGAAATGTTCTGAAGACTGACATAATAAATAAAGCCATGCAAATAAACTGGGGGAAAACATTTTATCGTTCAAATTTTGGGGCTGTACTTCAAATATCATTTAACATTATAGTCCCTGATCTTTATTAATAAAATTGTCACACCCTGATCTGTTTCATCTGTCTTTGTGATTGTCTCCACCCCCCTCCAGGTGTCGCCCATATTCCCCCGTTATCCCCAGTGTATTTATACCTGTGTTCTCTGTTTGTCTGTTGCCAGTTCGTTTTGTTTTGTTTTGTCTACCATCGGTTTTCCCCCTGCGCCTGTCTTTATCAAGTTCCTGTTTTCTAGTTTTCTCGGTTTTGACCATTCTGCCTGCCCTGACCCTGACCCTGACCCTGAGCCTGCCTGCCTGCCGTTCTGTACCTTTTGGACTCTGATCTGGATCACTGACCTCTGCCTGCCCTTGACCTGTCGTTTGCCTGCCCCCTGTTTTTGTGATAAACTTTTGTTACTTCGACACTGTCTGCATCTGGGTCTTGGCCTGAAACGTGATAATAATAATCTATGCCATAATTTTGGACTTTGCATATAAAAAGTGGTTATTTATCCAGTCTATCAACATGTATTTTTTTTTTAGCTAAGACGTAGTAAACAAATAACATGTTGATAATAGTTTCAAGTCTCAAAGTTTATTCACCACGTGCACAGGATACAACAGGTGTAAAACAGTACAGGGAAATTCTTAACTTGAAAGCTCTTTCCAACAATGCAGTGATAATAATAATATAGATAATAATAGAAAATAGAATAACAAATGAAAACCACACAAGAACTACGATGTGAGTTAGAAACACGAGAATGCAAGTATATACAGTAATATCTATTGTTTACAGGAAACTCATTCAACAATTCTAGATGAAGTTGCGTGGAAAAAGGAATGGTGGGGCGAAATATACTTCTCCCATGGGCAAAGAAATTCAAAAGGGGTGATGATATTAATTAATAGTAATTTCGATCCGAATGTGCAAATTGTCCAAATAGATACGCAAGGTAGATGGATTATTTTAAATATGTTATTGGACAATAAACAGATATGGCTCATTAACATTTACGGACCAAATAATGATGATCCACACTTCTTTGACAATATATATAATAAATGATCAACCCTGCAAGCAATTCAAGACAATATTATTATGGTGAGGGATTATAATACTGTTTTAAATAGCTCAATGGACCGTAAATGAAATCACACCACAAACAATCACCCACATGCTCTTAAGGAAATTGTGAATGTCATGGATACATTAGAACTAGTAGATATATGGAGGCTTAAATAAACCTGATCTAGTGAGATATACATGGCGGAGACTCAATCAAGCTGGTCGTCTTGACTTCTTTCTTATCTCATTCTCGTTGGCACCAAAAGTTTAAAAAGTGTTGATAGGGGACAGAATGCGGTCGGACCATCATATAATTAGCATATACATTACTCTAACTGAATTTCCACGTGGGCGAGGATATTGGAAATTTAATCAAAGCCTATTGGATTATAATTTATTTTGAACTAGGACAAAATAATTTATAACTGACTTTTTCCGACATAACATAGGTACAGCAAATCCCCTTATTGTATGGGACACCTTTAAATGTGCCTTTAGAGGCCATGCAATTCAGTATTCATCTCGAAAACAAAAGCAATTTAGGTCAAAAGAGTTTATACTAACAAAGGAAATAGAAAGTCTAACAGAACAGATAGATGGCAATAAAAACTGTAACATAGAGGCTCATAATAAATTAGAGGAAAAACAAAAAGAAATGGAGAAACTTATTCAAGAAAGATCAAGTGTAATATATTATAAAAAGAAAGCAAACTGGATGGAATATGGGGAAAAATGCACCAAATTATTTTTTTATCTTCAACATAGGAATGCTACCAAAAAGAATTTAATGAAACTGGTTACAATTGACGGAGTAACCCATGATTCACCAAATTATATTTTGAAGGAGGAAACAAAGTACTTTAAGCATATGTTTTTGTTTCAGTCGCCTCCATCTCCTCTAACTGAAGCTAATTGTAGAGATTTTTTTTCTATTGATAATGTAAAATTAACAGCCATACAGAAAGACTCATGTGAAGGTGAAATTACAGAGGAGGAACTTCTGGATGCAATTAAAGACTTTAAGTCCGGGAAAACTCCAGGGTTGGATGGCATACCAGTCGAGGTATAGCAAACCTTTTTTGATATACTAAGAGGACCGTTATTAGCATGTTTTAACCACTCCTATGTAAATGGTAGATTATCTGACACTCAAGAAGAAGGTCTGATCTCATTATTACTGAAACAGGATACAAGTGGAAAATATAAAGATCCAGTCCATTAAAAAAATTGGAGGCCCCTTACACTTCAGTGTTGTGATGCAAAAATTCTAGCAAAATGTATAGCGCATAGAATTAAAAAGGTATTGTTGGATATTATTCATTCTAATCAGACAGGTTTTTTTACATGGAAGATACATTGGAGATAATATAAGGCAAGTATTGGAAACAATAGAACATTATGGAAAATCGGAGAAACCAGGCCTGCTATTCATAGCAGACTTCGAAAAGGCATTTGATAAAGTACGACTGGGGTTTATATATAAATGCTTGGAGCATTTCAATTTTGGTGAATCTCTTATAAAATGGGTCAAAATCATGTATAGTAACCCTAGGTGTAAAATAGTAAATAATGGCTATTTCTCAGAAAGTTTTAAACTGTCAAGAGGAGTGAAACAAGGTTGTCCAAAATCAGCATATCTATTTATTGTGGCCATCGAGATGTTAGCTATTAAAATCAGATCCAACAATAATATCAGGGGATTAGAAATCCAGGGCTTAAAAACAAAGGTGTCATTGTACGCTGATGATTCATGTTTTCTTTTAAATCCACAACTAGAATCACTCCACAGCCTCATAGAGGATCTAGATACATTTTCTAACCTCTCTGGATTACAACCAAATTATGACAAATGTACTATATTATGTATTGGATCAATAAAAAATACAATTTTTACATTACCATGTAGTTTACCAATAAAATGGTATGATGATGATGTGGATATACTCGGAATACATATCCCAAAGGAAATAAATGATCTCACTTCAATAAATTATAATAGAAAGTTAGCAAAAATAGATAAGATCTTGCTACCATGGAAAGGTAAATACCTGTCAATTTGTGGAAAAAAATCACCCTGATTAACTCTTTAGTATTATCCCAGTTTACCTATTTGCTTATGGTCTTGCCTACGCCTAGCGAACTGTTTAAATGATATGAGAAAAAAAATATTCAATTTTATTTGGAACGGCAAGCCAGACAAAATTAAAACGGGCCTATTTATGTAATGAATATGAATTTGGAGGACAGCAATTATTAAATATTAAAGCATTAGACCTATCACTAAAAGTTTCAGACATACAAAAGTTATACTTAAATCCGAACTGGTTCTCTAGCAAATTAGTAAGATTGTCTCACCCAATGTTCAAGAATGGCCTTTTCCCCTTTATTCAGATTACAACCACTCATTTTCAGTTATTTTAAAAGGAAATCATCTCCCAGATATCACTATTTCTAAAACAAGCCATAGAAAGTTGGTTGCAATTTCAATGTAATCCTCCAGAAACGACAGAACAAATAATGCAACAAATATTGTCGTTAAACTCAAATATACTAATTTACAAAACACCTTTTTTTTTGACAAAATGTTTAAAGAAGGTATAATCTTTGTAAATGATATCATCGGTAGGACTGGTGGAGTTATGTCGCACATGCAGCTAACAAAAACATGGAAATGTCTGCTCTACCCAAAATTACAACCAAATAATTGCAGCCTTACTGCAAAGATAGAAGAGGAAAGTGGAAGGGGGAGAAAGTAAGGAACTTGTCTGTCGGCCTTGCATTAAAGAACATAATTGGTTAAGGAAAACTGTGATAAATAAAAAAAGTATATAAGTTTCATTTAAGGACCAAAGGATTGACAGCCGTCCCATATAGATTGTAAAATAGTTGGGAAGAGATTTTTGACGTACCGATCCCATGGCATAGTGTTTATGAACTGATACGCAAAACGACACCGGATTCAAAACTTTGAATCTTTCAATTTAAATGATTATATAAAATTCTTGCTACCAATAGAATGTTATTTATATGGGGGATACAATCTTCCCAGCTCTGCAAATTTTGCTGTGAAGAGACAGAATCATTAGATCATTTGTTTTGGTACTGTCCATTTGTAGCTTGTTTTTGGACACAGGTCCAGGAATGGCTAAAGGATTGCAATATTTACCTGGAGCTAACCCTGCAGATAGCACTACTGGGTGATCTGAAAAGTCATAGTCAATCGATCAATAACATAATAATACTATTAGCAAAAATGTTTATTTTCAATTCACAATCTGTAGAAACAATGAGAATAGAAATGTTCAGAACTTTTGTAAGACATCACAGTACAGTTGAAATATATATGGCAAATAGAAATCCTATATGGATGGTGTTAAAAGATAGATGGGAGGTGTTGAATGGAATTGAAGTATGGGACTAATAACAACTAACAACAAACAATAACAAGATAACTAATAATGTAGGCACACTGTGTCCATAATAAGTGTATAGGTTGTAGGTTGGGAGCTTTTGTGAAGGAGCACAGTTAGAAAGACATGGCATATTGAAGCAAACCGGATGGACATCATGAAAATGATCGGAGGGGTTGAGAGTAGAAGAAGTTCAGGAGAAAGAACAAACAAAATGTAATTATTGTAAAATTGACTGTGTCCATAAAATGTAGATAGTAAGTATAAGCTGGAAGTAGAGGCCTAAGCATTGTTGTTCAATAGTTTACTCCAAGTAGGGAAAGGGTGGCGGGGTTGGAAAGAAAAAAAGGTGAATATTTATATATTTTTTAAGGATATGTGTATGTATGTATGTATGTATGTATGTATGTGGGTATGTATGTGTGTATGTATGTGTGTATATACAGTGAGGGAAAAAAGTATTTGATCCCCTGCTGATTTTGTACGTTTGCCCACTGACAAAGAAATGATCAGTCTATAATTTTAATGGTAGGTTTATTTGAACAGTGAGAGACAGAATAACAACAAAAGAATCCAGAAAAACGCATGTCAAAAATGTTATAAATTGATTTGCATTTTAATGAGGGAAATAAGTATTTGACCCCCTCTCAATCAGAAAGATTTCTGGCTCCCAGGTGTCTTTTATACAGGTAACGAGCTGAGATTAGGAGCACACTCTTAAAGGGAGTGCTCCTAATCTCAGCTTGTTACCTGTATAAAAGACACCTGTCCACAGAAGCAATCCATCAATCAGATTCCAAACTCTCCACCATGGCCAAGACCAAAGAGCTCTCCAAGGATGTCAGGGACAAGATTGTAGACCTACACAAGGCTGGAATGGGCTACAAGACCATCGCCAAGCAGCTTGGTGAGAAGGTGACAACAGTTGGTGCGAGTATTCGCAAATGGAAGAAACACAAAATAACTGTCAATCTCCCTCGGCCTGGGGCTCCATGCAAGATCTCACCTCGTGGATTTGCAATGATCATGAGAACAGTGAGGAATCAGCCCAGAACTACACGGGAAGGATCTTGTCAATGATCTCAAGGCAGCTGGGACCATAGTCACCAAGGAAACAATTGGTAACACACTATGCCGTGAAGGACTGAAATCCTGCAGCGCCCGCAAGGTCCCCCTGCTCAAGAAAGCACATATACATGCCCGTCTGAAGTTTGCCAATGAACATCTGAATGATTCAGAGGAGAACTGGGTGAAAGTGTTGTGGTCAGATGAGACCAAAATTGAGCTCTTTGGCATCAACTCAACTCGCTGTGTTTGGAGGAGGAAGAATGCTGCCTATGACCCCAAGAACACCATCCCCACCGTCAAACATGGAGGTGGAAACATTATGCTTTGGGGGTGTTTTTCTGCTAAGGGGACAGGACAACTTCACCGCATCAAAGGGACGATGGACGGGGCCATGTACCGTCAAATCTTGGGTGAGAACCTCCTTCCCTCAGCCAGGGCATTGAAAATGGGTCGTGGATGGGTATTCCAGCATGACAATGACCCAAAACACACGGCCAAGGCAACAAAGGAGTGGCTCAAGAAGATGCACATTAAGGTCCTGGAGTGGCCTAGCCAGTCTCCAGACCTTAATCCCATAGAACATCTGCGGAGGGAGCTGAAGGTTCGAGTTGCCAAACGTCAGCCTCGAAACCTTAATGACTTGGAGAAGATCTGCAAAGAGGAGTGGGACAAACCTGGTGGCCAACCTCCTGAGATGTGTGCAAACCTGGTGGCCAACTACAAGAAACGTCTGACCTCTGTGATTGCCAACAAGGGTTTTGCCACCAAGTACTAAGTAATGTTTTGCAGAGGGGTCAAATACTTATTTCCCTCATTAAAATGCAAATCAATTTATAAAAATTTTGTCATGCGTTTTTCTGGATTTTGTTGTTGTTATTCTGTCTCTCACTGTTCAAATAAACGTACCATTAAAATTATAGACTGATCATTTCTTTGTCAGTGGGCAAACGTACAAAATCAGCAGGGGATCAAATACTTTTTTCCCTCACTGTATATATATATATATATATATATATATATATATACAGTGGGGGAAAAAAAGTATTTAGTCAGCCACCAATTGTGCAAGTTCTCCCACTTAAAAAGATGAGAGAGGCCTGTAATTTTCATCATAGGTACACTTCAACTATGACAGACAAAATGAGAAAGAAAAATCCAGAAAATCACAATGTAGGATTTTTAATGAATTTATTTGCAAATTATGGTGGAAAATAAGTATTTGGTCAATAACAAAAGTTTCTCAATACTTTGTTATATTCCCTTTGTTGGCAATGACACAGGTCAAACGTTTTCTGTAAGTCTTCACAAGGTTTTCACACACTGTTGCTGGTATTTTGGCCCATTCCTCCATGCAGATCTCCTCTAGAGCAGTGATGTTTTGGGGCTGTCGCTGGGCAACACGGACTTTCAACTCCCTCCAAAGATTTTCTATGGGGTTGAGATCTGGAGACTGGCTAGGCCACTCCAGGACCTTGAAATGCTTCTTACGAAGCCACTCCTTCGTTGCCGGGCGGTGTGTTTGGGATCATTGTCATGCTGAAAGACCCAGCCACGTTTCATCTTCAATGCCCTTGCTGATGGAAGGAGGTTTTCACTCAAAATCTCACGATACATGGCCCCATTCATTCTTTCCTTTACGGATCAGTCGTCCCTGGTCCCTTTGCAGAAAAAACAGCCCCAAAGCATGATGTTTCCACCCCATGCTTCACAGTAGGTATGGTGTTCTTTGGATGCAACTCAGCATTCTTTGTCCTCCAAACACGACGAGTTTAGTTTTTACCAAAAAAGTTATATTTTGGTTTCATCTGACCATATGACATTCTCCCAATCCCCTTCTGGATCATCCAAATGCACTCTAGCAAACTTCAGACGGGCCTGGACATGTACTGGCTTAAGCAGGAGGACACGTCTCGCACTGCAGGATTTGAGTCCCTGGCGGCGTAGTGTGTTACTGATGGTAGGCTTTGTTACTTTGGTCCCAGCTCTCTGCAGGTCATTCACTATGTCCCCCCGTGTGGTTCTGGGATTTTGCTCACCGTTCTTGTGATCATTTTGACCCCACGGGGTGAGATCTTGCGTGGAGCCCCAGATCGAGGGAGATTATCAGTGGTCTTGTATGTCTTCCATTTCCTAATAATTGCTCCCACAGTTGATTTCTTCAAACCAAGCTGCTTACCTATTGCAGATTCAGTCTTCCCAGCCTGGTGCAGGTCTACAATGTTGTTTCTGGTGTCCTTTGACAGCTCTTTGGTCTTGGCCATAGTGGAGTTTGGAGTGTGACTGTTTGAGGTTGTGGACAGGTGTCTTTTATACTGATAACAAGTTCAAACAGGTGCCATTAATACAGGTAACGAGTGGAGGACAGGGGAGCCTCTTAAAGAAGAAGTTACAGGTCTGTGAGAGCCAGAAATCTTGCTTGTTTGTAGGTGACCAAATACTTATTTTCCACCATAATTTGCAAATAAATTCATTAAAAATCCTACAATGTGACTTTCTGGAGAAAAAAAAATCTCAGTTTGTCTGTCATAGTTGACGTGTACCTATGATGAAAATTACAGGCCTCTCTCATCTTTTTAAGTGGGAGAACTTGCACAATTGGTGGCTGACTAAATACTTTTTCCCCCCACTGTATATATATATATATATATATATATATATATATATATATATATATATATATATAAACATGGGGGATTGGAAGTGATGCAGACAATTACATTGATGGAAGTTACAATCTATCTGCAATATTAAGCTGATCTACCCCCCGCAAAAAAAGAAGAAGAAAAAAAAAGGATATATAGTACAGGTCAGTGCCAGTACCTTATTCAATGTGCAGGAGTGGTTGAGGTGGGTTTATACATAAAAAGTGACTGGTAGTAGGATATGCATGTAACAGGGCTGAAAAGTGACTGGTTGCAGGAATATATAAATACTTATGGGGATATACTAATGGTAATATATACTGTACATGTAAACAGGAGTAATAGTGACCAGTAGCAGGATAAATAGATAAATACTAATGGCAATCAACAATAAATGGACAGCAGTGTTATGGAGTAATACATCTAATCATTAATCATTTTAGAAGCAGCATTGGTTGTGTCTGAGTGGGTAGAGACCAGTGGATGGACATAGAGTCAGTGTGGATAGTCTGTGGGAGAGGGAGAGTAGCAGTTGTTAGCCATTTAACAGTCTTATGGCCAGGGGATAGAAGCTGTTTAGGAGTCTGTTTGTCTGAGCCTTGATGTACCGGCACTGACTGCCGGACGGGAGCAGGGAGAACAGTCCATGTCTCGGGTGGCTGGAGTCTTTGGCAATTTTTCGGCCCCCCAGTAATGCGCTGGGACATCCGCACCACCCTCTGTAGGGCCTTCCGGTCGCGGGCGGTGCAGTTGCCATACCAGATGGTGATACAGCCAGTCAGGATGCTATCAATGGTGCAGCTGTAAATGTTCCTGAGGATCTGAGGGGCCATGTCAAATAGTTTCAGCCTCCTGAGTGAGAAGAGGCGTTGCCGTGCCTTCGTCACGACTGTTCTGGTGTGAGAGGACCATGTTAAGTCCTCAGTGATGTGAACACAGATGAACTTAAAGCTCTTGACCCAGGGAGTACAGGAGGGGGCTAAGCACACACCCCTGGGGGGCCACCGTGTTGATGGTCAGAGTGGCGGAGGTGTTGTTGCCTACTCTCAACATGGCGTGTCAGGAAGTCCAGGATCCAGTTGCAGAGGGAGGTGTTCAGTCGCAGGGTCCTGAGCTTGGTGACGAGCTTGGAGGGCACTATGGTGTTGAACACTGAGCTGTAGTCGATGAACAGTATTCTTACATACAGTTGAAGTCAGAAGTTTACATACACTTAGGTTGGAGTCATTAAAACTTGTTTTTCAACCACTCCACAAATTTCTTGTTAACAAACTATAGTTTTGGCAAGTCGGTTAGGACATCTACTTTGTGCACGACACAAGTAATTTTTCCAACAATTGTTTACAGACAGATTATTTCACTTATAATTCACTGTATTACAATTCCAGTGGGTCAGAAGTTTACATACACTAAGTTGACTGTGACCTTTAAACAGCTTGGAAAATTCCAGAAAATTATGTCATGGCTTTAGAAGCTTCTGATAGGCTAATTGACATCATTTGAGTGAATTGGAGGTGTACCTGTGGATGTATTTCAAGGCCTACCTTCAAACTCAGTGCCTCTTTACTTGACATCATGGGAAAATCAAAAGAAATCAGCCAATACCTCAGATTCTTTTTGTAGACCTCCACAAGTCTGGTTCATCCTTGGGAGCAATTTCCAAACGCCTGAAGGTACTACGTTCATCTGTACAAACAATAGTACGCAACTATAAACACCATGGGACCACGCAGCCGTCATACCGCTCAGGAAGGAGACGCGTTCTGTCTCCTAGAGATGAACGTACTTTGGTGCGAAAAGTGCAAATCAATCCCAGAACAACAGCAAAGGACCTTGTGAAGATGCTAGAGAAAACAGTTACAAAAGTATCTATATCCACAGTAAAACAAGTCCTATATCGACATAACCTGAAAGGCCGCTCAGCAAGGAAGAAGCCACTGCTCCAAAACCGCCATAAAAAAGCCAGACTACGGTTTGCAACTGCACATGGGGACAAAGATCGTACTTTTTGGAGAAATGTCCTCTGGTCTGATGAAACAAAAATATAACTTTTTGGCCATAATGACCATCGTTATGTTTGGAGGAAAAAGCGGGAATGCTTGCAAGCCAAAGAACACCATCCCAACCGTGAAGCACGGGGGTGGCAGCATCATGCTGTGGGGGTGCTTTGCTGCAGGAGGGACTGGTGCACTTCACAAAATAGATGGCATCATGAGGAAGGAAAATTATGTGGATATATTGAAGCAACATCTCAAGACATCAGTCAGGAAGTTAAAGCTTGGTTGCAAATGGGTCTTCCAAATGGACAATGACCCCAAGCATACTTCCAAAGTTGTGGAAAATGGCTTAAGGACAACAAAGTCAAGGTATTGGAGTGGCCATCACAAATCCCTGACCTCAATCCTATAGAAAATGTGTGGGCAGAACTGAAAAAGCATGTGCGAGCAAGGAGGCCTACAAACCTGATTCAGTTACACTAGCTCTGTCAGGAGGAATGGGCCAAAATTCACCCAACTTATTGTGGGAAGCTTGTGGAAGTCTACCCAAAACGTTTGACCCAAGTTAAACAATTTAAAGGCAATGCTACCAAATACTAATTGAGTGAATGTAAACTTCTGACCCACTGGGAATGTGATGAAAGAAATAAAATATTAAATAAATAATTCTCTCTACTATTATTCTGACATTTCACATTCTTAAAATAAAGTGGTGATCCTAACTGACCTAAAACAGGGAATTTTTACTAGGATTAAATGTCAGGAATTGTGAAAAACTGAGTTTAAATGTGTTTGGCTAAGTTGTATGTAAACGTCCGACTTCAACTGTTGGTACTCCTCTTGTCCAGGTGAGAGAGGGTAGTGTGGAGTGCAGTTGAGATTGCATCATCTTTAGATCAGTTGGGGTAGTATGCAAATTGGAGTGGCTCTAGGGTGTCTGGGATGATGGAGTTTATATGTGCCATGACCAGCCTTTCAAAGCACTTCATTATTATCTTAATGCTACAGGGTGGTAGTCATTGTGGCAGGTAGCCTTAGAGTCCTTGGGAACAGGAATGATGGTGGTCAGGAATGTGGGGATTACAGATTGGGACAAGGAGAGGTTGAAAATTACAGTGAAGATGCCTGCCAGCTGGTCTGTGCATGCTCTGAGAACACGCCCTGGATTACCGTCTGGCCCCGCGGCTTTGCGAGTGTTGACCAGAATGAAAACCTTACTCACGTTGGCCTCGGCGAGCGAGATCACCCCAGTCCTCTGGGAAGGCTGGGGCCCTCGTGCACGGCTTGGTGTTGTTTTTGTCGAAACGTGCATAAAATGCATTGAGTTCGTCTGGAAGAGAGGCATCATTGGATAGATCACGGCTAGGTCTACCTTTGTAATCTGCAATGGACTGTAGCCCCTCCCACATGCGTCAAGCGTCGGAGCCAGTGTAATAGGATTCCACCTTGTTTCTATATTGTCCTTTTGCCTGTTTGATGGCTCTGCGGAGGTCGTCAAATCAAATCAAATCAAATTTAATTGGATACATACAGTATTTAGCAGATGTTATTGCGGGTGTAGCGAAATGCTTGTGTTCCTAGGTCCAACAGTGCAGTAATATCTAACAATACACAACAATACACACACATCTAAAAGTAAAATAATGGAATTAAGAAATATAGAAATATTAGGACGAGCAATGTCAGAGTCCGGAGTATAAATATATATATGTGATGGGATGTATAGACATTATGGACAGTATGTCGATAGAATATATAGTATATCTGAAGAATACGTGGATAGAATAGTAGTGGACTGTCGCTGCACAGCTATTTTCAGGTCTCTCCAGAGATGTTCTATCGTGTTCAAGTCCGGGCTCTGGCTGGGCCACTCAAGGACATTCAGAGACTTGTCCCGAACCCACTCCTGCGATGTCTTGGCTGTGTGCTTAGGGTCGTTGTCCTGTTGGAAGGTGAACCTTCTCCCCAGTCTGACGTCCTGAGCGCTCTGGAGCAGGTTTTCATCAAGGATCTCTCTGTACTTTGCTCCGTTCATCTTTCCCTCGATCCTGACTAGTCTCCCAGTCCCTGCCGCTGAAAGACATCCCCACAGCATGATGCTGCCACCACCATGCTTCACCGTAGGGATGGTGCCAGGTTTCCTCCAGACGTGACTCTTGGCATTCAGGCCAAAGAGTTCAATCTTGGTTTCATCAAACCAGAGAATCTTGTTTCTCATGGTCTCGGAGTCCTTTAGGTGCCTTTTGGCAAACTCCAAGCGGGCTGTCATGTGCCTTTTACTGAAGAGTTGCTTCTGTCTGGCCACTCTACCATAAAGGCCTAATTGGTGCAGTGCTGCAGAGATGGTTGTCCCTCTGGAAGGTTCTCCCATCTCCACAGAGGAACTCTAGAGTATCAGAGTGACCATCGGGTTCTTGGTCACCTCCCTGACCAAAGCACTTCTCCCCCGATTGCTCAGTTTGGCCAGGGGGCCAGCTCTAGGAAGAGTCTTGGTGGTTCCAAACTTCTTCCATTTAAGAATGATGGAGGCCATTGTGTTCTTGTGGAACTTCAAAGCTTCAGAAATGTTTTGATACCCTTCCCCCTCGACACAATCCTGTCTCGGAGCTTTACGGACAATTCCTTCGACCTCATGGCTTGGTTTTTGCTCTGACATGCACTGTCAACTGTGGGACCTTATATAGACAGGTGTGTGCCTTTCCAAATCATATCCAATCAATTGAATTTACCACATGTGGACTCCAATCAAGTTGTAGAAACATCTCAAGGATGATCAATGGAAACAGGATGCACCTGAGCTCAATTTCGAGTCTCATAGCAAAGGGGCTGAATACTTATGTAAATCAGGTATTTCTGTTTTTTATTTTTAATACACTTGCAAACATTTCTAAAAACCAGGTTTTTGCTTTGTCATAATGGGGTATTGTGTGTAGATTGATGAGGAAAAAAAGTGTTTAATCCATTGTAGAATAAGGCCGTATGTAACGTAACAAAAGGTGGAAAAAGGGAAGAGGTCTGAATACTTTCCGAATGCACTGTACATATGAAATGGGGCTTGTTGCATGCGTTTGTGTCCTCAGCCGTAGCCTCGGAATTTGGCTGCGATAGCCCTGTATGCGGTAGCTATGTCCTTTAGTTTAGTGCGTACATCAGTGTTAATCCAGGGCTTTTGATTGGGGAAGCAGCGAACCTTCACTGTGGGGACAACGTCGGCGATGCATTTCCTGATAAAGCATTTACTGATGAAGCCTGAGACTGAGGTGGTTAGCTCGTCAATGCTATATAATAGTTTAGATGATATTCTGTGGTAACCTTGACTTGCAGACATTGCAATGTTACTGTCCTTGCTAGGTGTTTTTATGAAAAGGTTTCTATGGGCTTCTTTACACTACACTACTTTGACAACACAAACTAGGTCCAGGAGAGACACTTGTGTAGTGTAAAGAGACGGATCTAAATTCAAATCTCTCTTTAAAAAATGTTGCCCACACTACTTCTGGAGGTAGTGTGGGAGACATCTACACCACATACCCCCTCTGAGTGGTAGTGTGGACAAAGGCTGTCTGACACCACATGTTCCTACAATAATTACCTTAATTACTTTAATACCAGTAGACATCATTTTTGCTCTCTTAGCCAAATTGAAAATTAAAGGCTTTTAAAATATCCACACATTTGTAAATCATTACATTAATCAAGTGTTTACAACACTATGTGCAATATGGTTTAGATGAGAAGCTCCTGTATAGTTTGAATTGCTATGCTTATTTTGTTTGTCTATATACGATGATATTTACAGTATGCTAATAGCTGCACTTACACTTGAAGCAGGAATTTGACTTTGGCCACACCACATCCCAGGCTAGTGTAAATGGAAAAGTTGCAAATCTGATGTTGAATGGAAATAGATCTCACAAGACATATTTTACTAATGTAAATCCACTCTGTTCGTGTGCTGTTATGTGACTTGGTTCAGAAGAGTGTGATGGTGTCAGAGGAAGTTAAGGTTATGTTGTTGTGAGTCTGATCTCTCTTTTTTTCTTTCTCCCCAAGCAAATGCAGAGACACGGTCAAATAGAAACAGATGCTGAAAGAAAGAAAAATAGAAAGAAAGGAAGAAAAAAAAAAGATTTACAGTGTCTAATAATTCCATTCAACAGTTGCTGACCCCCCAGTTCGCCCCACTCTGTTGAGATGTGCATTAGCCTGTACTGGCTTCCACAAAATAAGCATCTCTCTCCCTCTGTCTCTCTCTCACTCTCTCTCTCTCACGCTCTCTCTCTCACTCTCTCTCTCTCGCACACACACACACACACACACACACACAAAGTCAAAGTAGGTACCCTTTTCTTCATGTCTTACTGCTCATAGTTAATTGTCAGAACATTGCTATTAGCCATCAGAAAGAAGTAGCATAATTCCAAGGCAGCTTAAGGCGGAGCTCTGGCCTCTGGGACTGCCTCTAATTTTAGCACCTGGAGTTCAGAAGCATACCATACAGTTTAGCTATGACACGCTCAGACACAATAAATCATAAAACCAACCACCAAACATAGAGACGTACAATATGTTTCTCATGACTTAAAACGATTCAGTCATTTGAAATGGTAATAAGGTCCTTTTATGAAAATAGACTAAGAGAAATTACTAGCGAGAAATTCAGAAAAAGTGCTGACTGAAGTATACAAGGCTGGTAAAATATGGATTTATGTATCTCTGTCATTTTATACTTTCCTTATAGAATGTAATGAAACCTAAAACATTTAATATGGACAAAAATAGCTTAAATAGCCCGCAAATTCATCCTGCACCTCCCTTGTATTTCCCGGAGTCTGTCCTGAGACCTCTTATAACACATGCAAATGTTTATGAGGAAATCAATACATAATTGTATTCTTTAAGAAATATTGGTTCAATCATTCTGCAGATACTTTTTACACATCCTCAAATATAAATCTGTATGCTACAGTACCACAAATATTAGACAAAGTATGGGCATCCAATTTTATTCGTATCCTTGTTGCTCTATCGTTTTTCTTGACTTATTCTATATTTTACTTGACTTACTCATCTCTAAGGCCTCTAAAAGTGATGCCAATAGTTTAATCAATAACAACACCAACAACTTCATTGTCCTCCACTGACTGACCAACTTTTATGCTGGCTTATGGCTCTCATCTCCTGCTCATTCTCATGTGAGCACAAGGCATAGCCTTCAGCCCTGTCTGTTACTCAGCCTTTCATAGAAGCTGTACATTTTCCTTTTGTGTGGTTGCTCTGCTTCTGTAAAGGACATGCATTACATTTCTCAACCTTAAGTATAGGAGCACAAATAGAACTGTACAATGGGGGCTGTCAAAGGAGTGTAGGTTCCAGTGAGTCATCTACTGTAAGTGCAGGCTCTCATCTCAACTGCTAAGAATCAATATGTTATTTCCCCCTACCTGTTAGATGTGTGCAGAGACCCAGATAGTTGGTTTTTAGTTGAACACATTTCAGGGTATGTGTGCTTGGTCGTTCCACGATATGAGTGCCTTTTGCATCCCTTTGATATTTTAAGTAGAAATTGTGCACAAATATAGAATATAAAAGCCAATTATATTCAATGGAGTGCCCTTTAATATAGACCACATGAAAAATTCAATAAATGTTATTATGAACAAAGACTTGCTAAAGTGGAAAAATTCAGCATTTTGACATGTCCCTCTGTGCACCTTCTGTGACTTCTAGGAAGATTTTAACCCACTAAACCCCAAACATTTGTTATTGGTCATGTACACAGTTTGGCAGATGTTATAGCGGGTACAGCTAAATGCTTGTGTCACTAGCTCCTAACAGTGCAGCAAGAATGTCAAACAAGTACACAAATAATAATCGAAAACTAGAAACAAGAATGTTTCTTCTATGTTGCTTTGACAAAGTAATTTCTGGTGATTATTATTTATTTAATCTGATTAGTGATTCATTTTAATAAAAAATTAAAAAATGTCCCTCATTTTAAGGTCAACCCTGTGACTTGAACTGAACTCTCATTTTAATATGGTGAAACTATTCCTTTTTAAATATTTTTTTTCAAAAGAAACATTGAACATCTTATAGTCAAACCTTGTGCAGGTGAGATGGTTCTACTCTTTTTGGCCATTTTCTGTTGTTATGTGGTGGAAAACTGAGTAGGTCGAGCATAACACGTCAACGTTGTTACCAATAGATAGACAGGCTAGAAATGTATTAACAATGCATTCAATTGGCCCTCCCTGTTGCACACAACACGTTTCCATTCCTCCTGTCAAAAGGGGATTCATGGCTGATTTATGATTAAATTGTCAACCCTGTTACAGTCAACCCTGTTACAGTCAACACTGTTACTTTACTTTTACTTCGCACTTAATAGCCACTTCCTATAGTCATTTTTTACATTTAACCTCTTGAGATGGGAAAATAAGTCGAACATCTGGCTCTTTATGACAGAATGTTAAAATTATGTGAAAGAAACGTTTTTTTCACCAAGTTACACTACTCAAAAGGCACCCAATTGGTGGAGCGACCCCGCTTTAGATTCTGTCTTTGAATTTATTTTAACAAATGCCTCATTGGTACTTATTAGAAATATGTTTCTTTAGACTGTTGTAATGTAATGCTCTATTCTTCAGCAAATGCCTATGTTTAGGTAGCTGGTTTTCTCAACTCCACGATATGTACATCTTGGTGGAGTTGGTTTGCAACAACTGTGGGCAGAGTTTACTTCCGACTACATTGAGTCACTGTCAGTCGGTACTAGTAAACAGTCAGTGGTTGTATTTGAAGAAAGATATTGAAACGTTTTTGGGTGGAATAAGGATCATATTTCTGTTGGAACTGCAGAACTGTCATTTCCTTTATTTTCGTATGCGTGGAGCTCCATATCAGGTGACAGACAAATTAATAACATGAGTGGATATAAACAGCTCACTGTATTGCATGTAGGCCTACATGATTGCATATTGTATACCGGTAGCAGATGAGGTGATTCTCCCTTGACGACGTGAAGCACTTTTAGCTCATTGGAAAAGCCTGTATAAATCCAATCCAGATATATGGCATTCAAAAATGCCAGATGGCAAATGTGATAGCTTCAAATCAACCTGAGTGCATTTTTATTGTCATTTATGAAAGCTGCAATAGTATTTACCAAGGTGTCTATGGGGTTTTACTGGTCAGCCCAGTTATTTCCCTATGTGTCTAGTGCTGGCTGTTTCTCCATTTCATTTTACTTTATTTGTGAAGAAATAAAAAAACGGAACAAAAATGGCTTGTGTCAACAACAAAAGACATGTCATGACATCTCTCTTGGGGCAGCGTTGACAGTTAGAAAATGAGTTGAATAAATATGCCACTCACTATATCCCTACTGTCAAAACCTCATTGTGCTTGACTATTGTGTGTCTTATGCCTTTCAAGCAGATATATATATATCGCTTAGCATATCAATATTTCTCCACTGTTGGATTTCAGTCTTCCCTTTCATATGCATACCATGTGTGGACTGGAGGCAGGGAGGCAGGCTGGGCTGTTTGACTTGGTGTTAGTGCTGTAGTTCTCAGGCGTAAGGCCTCATGACAGATACTTTACACATGCCAGACTCTTAGACAATGGAAGACTGTGAGACAACGATAAAATGTTCATATCAAAAGCATTTACTCCTCTCCAGGCGCCAGACTGTCTAACACTGGCTGAAATTGATTCTTAATTGGGTTTGTATGGACCCTGGCTCTACTGTTGGGGAGCAGAACACTGAGCTGTGCTGTGGAGGAATGGACTGAGACTTGCTCTGTTTCTGCCGACCAACCAGGAAATGTGATAACACCAACCGACCGACCCACTGGAAAAAATAAAATACATCACATTGTTTTCTTTTTTTATCTTGCAGGAAGAAATTATGAAATGGATTATCTAGCGCATCTTGAAAAATAATTCAAAGGAGTGCTCAATCATTTAGACACGCTAGAACAAAGTCTCTAATTCAAAGAGATGCCATTACTCATCAGCAGTCACAACCAGTTGGCGTTAACCAGCTGTGGTTGCTAAATGTCTTTTCTGGAAGACCTGTCTTTTTTTGTTGCAATAAATCACTCCAGTTTGCTGTGGAATGTGAATGCTGGACCAGTGCTCCAGAACAGCTTGGTCTTGGTAGAGGTGATATTTTTTTTCTTCCAGGCTGACATTCCTCATTATCTATTTTGGCTTGCCATGCATGCACACTGAGTTGTGCTGCAGAGGCCTGCCTGGTTAAAAAGTGAACTATACGAGTAGGGGCCATTTTGCTTCCCAGCGTTTTTTGACCCCGGTCCTCCAGTGAAGCTCAGCATGCCAGTGCCTCTCCCGGAATGGGAGGGAGGGAATAAGTGAGGGAGGTTACCCCCACCTTTTTTGAGCTTATGAATTCTTTCTCCCCCAGTCACAGAATCAGCTTGTTAACAGTACAGGCGGAGGGGCTGCAGGGAGACTGGAGAGCCACTCCACAATGCCTTATTCAGTGAGAGGGAGAATCTGCTGTGGATTATGTCTCATCTTTGGCCTCGTCTGGTCTCAATTTCATTGCTTTTATTCAGACTGAGGGGTGCTTCTTGTTAGTCTCCCATTTTGATGGCCCAACGCAATGTAATATAACTCAGAAACATGATCTGGAGCATGTTATAATAATAATAATATTATTATTATTATTATAAAAACATGCTCCAGGTCAGATAAGTTGCTTAAGAAGTCATAATAATAATAATAATAATAATAATAATAATAATAATAATAATATTTCTCATTATTATTATTATACTTTATCTAGCGTCCTGAATTTTTCCTAGTCAGGTCAAAGTCTACCGGCCCTAATTATCAGTATTGTTACTGTTGTCATTGTTGGTGTTGTTGTTGTTGTTGTTGTTGTTGTTGTTGTTGTTAATATTGTATAATTTGCCATCCCGCTGTGATCCCCTTGATAACAGCAGGGTCGGTATTGTTGAATATACCCCTGCCGTACAGCACAAGGCTTTGTACATTGTATTGCCAGACACCTGCAGAGAGCAGGTGAGCAGGGTGACATTGGATCACACCCTCCCTATGTCTGTCACCCTCACCCCTGCCACCTCCTGCTGCCCTGCAATCAGCTGGTGGGGGTGAGACTGCTGCTGTAACCGTAAATTGGGCCAGTCACCCAGGGTGGTCCTCCTCACCCATCCTAGCCAGGGTGGGCCTGCCTGGGCTTGGGGCCTGAGCTCTCTCCCTCCCCACCACAGGCCCAGTGGTCTCGTCAATGTCACTTTGGCACTTCTATTCTATTCTAGTCCACAAGTCAAAATGAAGGGGGATAGGAAAATAACCTACTTTAAGTAAAGGTGTGTGTTATATGTCTTGTCTTAAGCACATGGTGGTCCCAGCTTCCTGTCCCCTTTTACACCACCAGAACACTGTGGAGTATGTAAAGTGGGAGGGAAGAATTTACAAGGCAACACTGGAAAGCACCTCTTAAATTGACCTCTAAAAAACTTCCGTTGAGAATTAGGAGCCACAGACCGACTATGGAATAGGAAACTCTTGTCTAGGTCTGTGCTAGGTTCGGTCGGTGGCTCAATATCACAGTTATTCCCTCCTGGATCATGATCATGAGGCAGTTGGTTGAAACTCAAACTAAGGCCAGTTTTGACTTCTTAAGCAGCTTATCTGCTCTCCAGCCAAGATAGTGAATACTTCCACTATTGTCATTGCTGGACTTTTTACCTCCTGGTTTTCTAACTGGTCTCCATGTCCATAAGCCCTCCCTCATTCCCTCTCTCTGATCCACGGAAAAATAATAAAGTCTCTCTCTTTCTTTCTCTTTCCCTCTCTCTCTTTCTTTGTTTTAGAACACAGTTGTCATTAATCCTAAAAAAAGACTTCAATAATATAAAAAAGGAGATTGTTGCCAAGAGAGTAGGGGTTGGGCGTTTTCCCAGCTACAGTATTTTTCTTCTATAGTGGTCTTCTCTTCACTTGAAGGGCTGTTCAAGTCTTGTCTTTTTGTTAATGGGGCAATTGAGTATGGAGAGGGGGATACATTCCATTACGTTCTGTTAGTTGGTAATAAGTGGATTAATGATTAGTAATTATTTGTAAATAAATGGCAATTAATTTAAGAGAGTTCTTGTTCATGATTAAAAATGTTCTAGAATAATCCAATGGTTGGCGAGAAAGTCATTGTTCAGTTGCCATTGAAATATGTGTATGATAATCACAATAAATTGTTTATATTTTTCTCAACTGCAAGAAGTAATATTAAGGTTTTCTATCATAAAAAACTTTTTTCTATGATTATGTGATCGTGCACAACCTTCTAACAGGATAGATCTGTAAGCTATTGTTTCTTCATATTCCATAAATAAATGCTTCCTCTTACCCAATTGTTCCTATATATCTGTTTTTAGGTTCTTAGACGTTCTGAGGCTCTAAATTCAAATTTGACTATTTTATACTTTATTGCATTCCATCCCTAACCAGATTGCTCTTGTATTTTAACGGGTAGAATGTTCCTCTGTAGTTGTGCTCAGAGGCAGCAACCGATGCCAGATTTGTGGCCAGTTGTGGTCCAAAAGAACAGCACCACAGGGAACTTCACTCAGATTTCAGTTTTTGAAATACAGTCCCTGCCTCGGGGAACAGACCATTTCCCTGTCCAATATTTCAAATCAGAGATGGGGTAGGGCTGTTGCTAGGCTCCACTGGAGAAGACCAAGAGGAAGAGGATATAATAATATTTAAAAAATCATTAGAGAGGTAAGGGGAAACCAAACAAAGGTAGACAGACAGTATGAGATCAGTTGAATACACTACGTGTTGCTTGGTGCCCATGGCTACAGCACCATACATGAATGAACCCTGGACAGGTGCAGAGGTCTTACAAGTCTGGAGGGAAGCTTAAGAGCTCTCTGCACTTTTACAAGGCCAGCCTGGATTTTATGCTGGATTCACCAATGTCTGTATTTAACAGTGCTCTGGCACGTGGTATGTGAGATGTGTCTCAAACTCTCAGCCTCTCAGCTTCAATGGATGAATGGAGTCATTGTGTCACACAGAACCCATTCCGTTTGTAACATGTATGTTGTGTAATATGACATGTATTTTTGTTCTCTGGGGCATTAATTCCAAGTCAATACTCTGCAACTCAACATTATTGGAGACCAAATGAAACATTAACTGGAAGGAATAGCTCTCTCTATGTCTGTATATCTTGAATTACAAATATATTCATACATGAGACAGTCTAGAATGTTCCTCACTGGGACTTCTTCCTTTACTTCCTGTGAAGTGGAAATGAAACATCCCGTTGGTGAAGCAGCCAGCTGCAATGTGTGTACACAGCATACATTGATTTGTTCCTGTGTGGAATATTTATTTTCCCTTCTTTAAAAGTCCCTTATTGTGAATATGCTAATAGGATCCGTCACGATCGTTGATTCCCTTTGAACTTTTTTATTTAGTCGCGGGTGGAGCAAATCACAGAGGTAGAGAGCAGGAGGTTTCTGCCACAAGCCCACGGCCTCTCTCTCACCATCTGCCGGACCTCATTTAATTTGAATAATAAATTATAGACTTTTCTTTCTCCTCCAACTCGGAGGTGCTTGTTTCGGTTCACTAACATGTTTTTGCAGTTCAAGGCAACAGCCAGTGAGGATTGTTGTTTCCTCTTCTCTGTCAGAGGCTCCCTACCCAGGGTCTAAGGCCGCAGCATAGCATACAGGCTTCCATGAACCCAGCAGCAACGGCAACATTTTAAAGTGGGACTCAAACCTGAAGGTATTCTGAGCCTTGCTGTGAAGGGATTGGGTTCTTCTTTATTTGGAGGAACTGCGGATGAATGGAAAAAGGAATAGGCATCATGTTTGTCTTTGGAACAGAGAGAACTGGAAAAGTATTTTATGCTGAGTTAATTCATTCAGAAAGAAAATACTATTTACATTTTTTACATTTTAGTCATTTAGCAGACGCTCTTATCCAGAGCGACTTACAGTTAGTGAATACATATTTTTTTATACTGTCCCCCCGTGGGAATCGAACCCACAACCCTGGCGTTGCAAACGCCATGCTCTATCAACTGAGCTACATCCCTGCCGGCCATTCCCTCCCCTACCCTGGACAAATTGTGCGCCGCCCATGAGTCTCCCGGTCACGGCCGGCTGCGACAGAGCCTGGATTCGAACCAGGATCTCTAGTGGCACAGTTAGCACTGCGATGCAGTGCCTTAGACCACTGCGCCACTCAGACAATGCCATGAGCACTAACCAGAAATAGAATATGTAGCTGAATCTACTGGGTATGGGCTTACCTATATGAACAGGGGACTATCCAATCAAAACCATCCTCATTCATGATTATTGTCCTGGGTATAAGTGGAGGATGTTGGTAGCAGCACTACCAGTAGCAGAACCAGTAGAAGCAGTTAGAGAGGCACTATAAACTTCAGCCTTGCACATATAACGGTGGCTCAGTGATTTAACATAGGCCTAGTCCCCAGCTGGAGGTGTACTGAGGCAAATCAGATTCAGACTCTTCCTCAAAGACACACAGCAGTGCCCCATATAGCCACAGAGCTCCTAGCCTCTGCCCTCGAGCATGTCTCCCAATCTCCACACTCCACAGCCCCGTTTCCTATGTAAAGCTTCTAAAGGCCCAGCACAGTGAACATTCTGTTTTTCCTGTGTTTTGTATCATATTGTACAACAGCTGATGAAACTAACACTCTAAAAGTGTGAACGTGTTTTATTAGTATTTTTTTCTGATAGTTGCTGGTTGAAAATATAATCTACACAGAACCTTCTAATCAGCAGGTTTGCATGGGTGGGAGTTTTGGCTTTCCATGATGACATCACCATGCTGTAAATTGGTTAATAGACATTTACATTTACATTTACATTTACATTTACATTTTAGTCATTTAGCAGACGCTCTTATCCAGAGCGACTTACAGGAGCAATTAGGGTTAAGTGCCTTGCTCAAGGGCACATTTACGTCATTTAGCAGACGCTCTTATCCAGAGCGACTCACCAATTGGTGCGTTCACCCTATAGCCAGTGGGATAATCACTTTACAATTTTTTTTTGGGGGGGGTAGAAGGATTACTTTATCCTATCCCAGGTATTCCTTAAAGAGGTGGGGTTTCAAATGTCTCCGGAAGGTGGTGAGTGACTCCGCTGTCCTGGCGTCGTGAGGGAGCTTGTTCCACCATTGGGGGTGCCAGAGCAGCGAACAGTTTTGACTGGGCTGAGCGGGAACTATGCTTCCGCAGAGGAAGGGAGCCAGCAGGCCAGAGGTGGATGAACGCAATGCCCTCGTTTGGGTGTAGGGACTGATCAGAGCCCGAAGGTACAGAGGTGCCGTTCCCCTCACTGCTCCATAGGCAAGCACCATGGTCTTGTAGCGGATGCGAGCTTCAACTGGAAGCCAGTGGAGTGTGCGGAGGAGGGGGTGACGTGAGAGAACTTGGGGAAGGTTGAACACCAGACGGGCTGCGGCATTCTGGATGAGTTGTAGGGGTTTAATGGCACAGGCAGGGAGGCCAGCCAACAGCGAGTTGCAGTAGTCCAGACGGGAGATGACAAGTGCACCAATAACAAAGAGAGTTCCAAACCAATAACAAAGAGAGTTCCAAACCTCTCTGCCAATAACAGCTAGTTTTCAGTTTTCCCCTCCCCACTCCCAGACAGTCCTAGCAAAATTATTGCTTGATAAATAGTTTTTTGCTAAAAAGCTATTTTTGCCCATTTTAATGGAAATCTATTACAGTAAGGTACTTAATTGTTACTCAGAAATGATTTGATATTGATATAAAAACAGTTGTATTGGGCCTTTAACATGTGCTTACAAATGGATTCAAATCCAGTCATCGAGAGGAGAACAGCATGTGGCTTCTCAAATAACCGCTGCAGTGTGTATCTTGCAATGGTTAATATTCAAATTCTTGGCCATGATTCAGTCAACTATAATTTACAGCTCAGTCATGCAAAATATATCTGAATATAAATGACATCTTGGTTAATCCCCTTTCCCTGGAAGGAATACAAAAACCAATCAACTGACAGCAGAATTTGAAACACTCTCAGAATCCCGTATTCTAGTTTGCAGTATTCTAGAGAGAAAAGAGTAGGACTCAACGCCGGATCCACTACTTCATTGCCTTCTTCAGAGTTTCTGGTAGTATGACCTCTTTTAGTTTTTCGGCTAGAGTACCTGGAAAGGGGAATGCCCCTGATACACTGGTTATGATGGAAAGAAAAACGAGGGGAAGCCCCTGGGATCAGTGTGGGCAGTGAACCAGACCTTTCCATTTCCCTCTCCTATAAAAGCACTCCCTGGTCCTCTGCACACTAGGACCCACAGGCCCTAGACAGAACAAAAGGATCCAGCTTGCCATAATTAAACAGTTATCAGTAATGCATAAAAATAAAGCAACTTCCCAAATTATGCAGTCTCCTGTTGCTCCACAGAATCACAGAATATGTAGGAGTGAAACATACATAGGTGCCATAATGGAACAACGCTGAGTCTTAACCTCTGGGGCCCCCAAGGAGAGAGCAATGGGCCCTCCTGTTTCCCCTTCCCATCAAAACCATTACGGGTGATAATGGCTAAGCATACATACCAGCTGCTACCTTGAAACAGCATCCTAATGAGCTGGGTGTTTAAGTCTCTAATTATCATACCTAAAGTGTCGATCTCCCTAGTATACTATCTGAGATCCAAGCAGCACTCCTAGTGGCAATGTGGCGCTAATCATGGGATAAGCTGGAGTCCCACACTGTGAAAACATATCACATTGTCACCTTTGATTCCCTACCACCCAGCTACATGAGAGGCAGGCAACGCTGGTGGCACTGAGCTGAAATAGCGGGGTGGCAGTTTGTTGCAGCGTTGTGAAGTTGTTTCAAAAGCCTGTTCTGATCCCGAGAGGGATTTTCAATATGAACTGACAATGTTGTTGCAACACCTTGGGGTAGCTATTAAGTCTAGTTTAATGGTGAGTGGAGTGTAGCACACTAGTCATAGTGGACACTGAGCCTTCTAAGCCACTATGGTGGAAGTCTAAAGCCTTGGGAGATTCTCAATTGGGCAGAAGTCCGTCCTCTCCTCGTTAGTAGCCGAACCAAGGAGTATGCTTCCCTCCTCATTTACCTACTTCCGCAGAGGATGCACAAGAGTATCCTTTCGGCAGCTACCGCGGAAGTGTTTTAAAATCCGCCACACCCCATTTTAATCAGCTGTTGTTTTCTGGAAGGAGAAAAGCATGCACACAGTTAAAAACCATACGCTACTTATCCTTTGATCTATAAAATGTCTTGCACAACCAGCTAAATTTGTTTTTATCACTTAACACATTTTAGGATTCCACCCTTGTAAACTTAATTTTCCTGATGACACATGAGTGGATAAGGAGAGTCTCGTTTCATACAAGCACATTTGTTTTCACGTTTCCTCCTCGCCTCCTCGATTACCTTCAACCTTTTTCAAAGTGGCGAGGAGAAGACAGAGGAGAGGAGGCAAGCAAACCAATTGAGATTCTCCCATAGACTGTCATTTTAGAGTACACAGCCTTTATTGCAACACAGTTGACGTAACTAACTCAAATCAAATCAAATCAAATTTTATTGGTCACATGCGCCGAATACAACAGGTGCAGACATTACAGTGAAATGCTTACTTAAAGCCCTTAACCAACAGTGCATTTATTTTTTATAAAACATTAAAAAATAAAACAACAACAAAAAAAGTGTTGAGAAAAAAAAGAGCAGAAGTAAAATAAAATAACAGTAGGGAGGCTATATATACAGGGGGGTACCGTTGCAGAGTCAATGTGTGGGGGCACCGGCTAGTTGAGGTGGTTGAGGTAATATGTACATGTGGGTAGAGTTAAAGTGACTATGCATAAATAATTAACAGAGTAGCAGCAGCGTAAAAAGGATGGGGTGGGGGGGCAGTGCAAATAGTCCGGGTAGCCATGATTAGCTGTTCAGGAGTCTTATGGCTTGGGGGTAGAAGCTGTTGAGGAGTCTTTTGGACCTAGACTTGGCACTCCGGTACCGCTTGCCGTGCGGTAGCAGAGAGAACAGTCTATGACTAGGGTGGCTGGAGTCTTTGACAATTTTGAGGGCCTTCCTCTGACACCGCCTGGTATAGAGGTCCTGGATGGCAGGAAGCTTGGCCCCAGTGATGTACTGGGCCGTACACACTACCCTCTGTAGTGCCTTGCGGTCGGAGGCCAAGCAGTTGCCATACCAGGCGGTGATGCAACCAGTCAGGATGCTCTCGATGGTGCAGCTGTAGAATTTTTTGAGGATCTGAGGACCCATGCCAAATCTTTTCAGTCTCCTGAGGGGGAATAGGCTTTGTCGTGCCCTCTTCACGACTGTCTTGGTGTGTTTGGACCATGATAGTTCGTTGGTGATGTGGACACCAAGGAACTTGAAGCTCTCAACCTGTTCCACTACAGCCCCGTCGATGAGAATGGGGGCGTGCTCAGTCCTCTTTTTTTTCCTGTAGTCCACAATCATCTCCTTTGTCTTGGTCACGTTGAGGGAGAGGTTGTTGTCCTGGCACCACACGGCCAGGTCTCTGACCTCCTCCCCTATAGGCTGTCTCATCGTTGTCGGTGATCAGGCCTACCACTGCTGTGTCGTCGGCAAACTTAATGATGGTGTTGGAGTCGTGCCTGGCCATGCAGTCATGGGTGAACAGAGAGTACAGGAGGGGACTGAGCACGCACCCCTGAGGGGCCCCCGTGTTGAGGATCAGTGTGGCAGATGTGTTGTTACCTACCCTTACCACCTGGGGGCGGCCCGTCAGGAAGTTCAGGATCCAGTTGCAGAGGGAGGTGTTTAGTCCCAGGATCCTTAGCTTAGTGATGAGCTTAGAGGGCACTATGGTGTTGAATGCTGAGCTGTAGTCAATGAATAGCATTCTCACGTAGGTGTTCCTCTTGTCCAGGTGGGAAAGGGCAGTGTGGAGTGCAATAGAGATTGCATCATCTGTGGATCTGTTGGGGCGGTATGCAAATTGGAGTGGGTCTAGGGTTTCTGGGATAATGCTGTTGATGTGAGCCATGACCAGCCTTTCAAAGCACTTCATGGCTACAGACGTCAGTGCTACGGGTCGGTAGTCATTTAGGCAGGTTATCTTAGAGTCCTTGGGCACGGGGACTATGGTGGTCTGCTTGAAACATGTTGGTATTACAGACTCAGTCAGGGACATGTTGAAAATGTCAGTGAGGACACTTGCCAGTTGGTCAGCACATGCTCGGAGTACACGTCCTGGTAATCCGTCTGGCCCTGCGGCCTTGTGAATGTTGACCTGCTTAAAAGTATTACTCACATCGGCTACGGAGAGCGTGATCACATAGTCATCCGGAACAGCTGGTGCTCTCATGCATGCTTCAGTGTTGCTTGCCTCGAAGCGAGCATAGAAGTGGTTTAGCTCGTCTGGTAGGCTTGTGTCACTGGGCAGCTCGCGGCTGTGCTTCCCTTTGTAGTCTGTAATAGTTTTCAAGCCCTGCCACATCCGACGAGCGTCAGAGCCAGTGTAGTACGATTCAATCTTAGTCCTGTATTGACTCTTTGCCTGTTTGATGGTTCGTCGGAGGTCATAGCGGGATTTCTTATGAGCGTCCGGGTTAGAGTCCCGTTCCTTGAAAGCGGCAGCTCTACCCTTTAGCTCAGTGCGGATGTTTCCTGTAATCCATGGCTTCTGGTTGGGGTATGTACGTACGGTCACTGTGGGGACGACATCATCGATGCACTTATTGATGAAGCCAGTGACTGATGTGTAATGGTTGAGGGGAGGACGCCTCATTAAAATGGCTGAGGGGAGGACGCCTCATAATAATGGCTGAGGGGAGGACACCTCATAATAATGGCTGAGGGGAGGACGCCTCATAATAATGGCTGAGGGGAGGACGCCTCATAATAATAGCTGAGGGGAGGACACCTCATAATAATGGCTGAGGGGAGGACGCCTCATAATAATGGCTGAGGGGAGGACGCCTCATAATAATGGCTGAGGGGAGGACGCCTCATAATAATGGCTGAGAGGAGGACGCCTCATAATAATGGCTGAGGGGAGGACGCCTCATAATAATGGCTGAGGGGAGGACGCCTCATAATAATGGCTGAGGGGAGGACGCCTCATAATAATGGCTGAGGGGAGGATGCCTCATAATAATGGCTGATGTCACGGTTCAGACAGACGACAAGAGGACCACAATTGCGTCACACCAGAAAGTTTATTTAAACTTAAGGGGAAAGGGATGTAGGGAGTGAGTGAAGGCTCCAGGGGTTATCCCGATCCGATGTGCTGGGTCTGTGCCTCCCCCAGTGGCAGCGATGCGTCCGATGACGCCGGTGGTTGGTGGTCCAGAAGTCCTGGGGGGAGGAAACACAGACACACACGCGGGCGGAATGAAACCAGGCAGCAGTACAGTTCAAGGGAAATCCAAAAGACGTAGTAGCAAGGCAGAAGGCTGGTCAGAGTTACCGGGATTGAAGAGTAGTCAGGAGTCGTAATGGCAGAAGCAGGTCTGGATCTCCTGAGGCAGAAGAGTATCCAAAAACCAGGCAGGTCCGGGGGTCACAAAACCAGGGTGAGCCAGAAGCGCGAGCAAACAGGTTCGGGTGTGAGCTTTGCAGACGATCTGACAAAGGAGAGCTGAAAGACAGGGCTATAAATACTGGGAGAGGTTAGTGGGTAATGCAGCGCAGCTGGCAGAGTAATTAGAGCCGAGCAGAGCAGGGACAGGTGGAGCTAGTTAGGCTGAGTAGAGAGAGAGTGGTGAGCAGAGTGGAAACAAATTAAGGTGGTAACCCGGTGGAGTGAGAGGCTCATGACAGAACCCCCCCCAAGGGGCCGGCCCCGAGTCCCAAGAGCAACACCACGCCGGGCGGAGGAGGAGCCGGAGGAGGGCTAGAACTCCTCCGAGCGGTCCGAGTGAACGTCCTCATCCTCGGAGGAAGCCGGAGGGCCGTGGTCGGGGAGATGGGACAGGTCCCGAGACAGGATCAGGCACAGGACAGGAAGCCGAGCGGGCAGGACGGTTAGGGACCCCTCTGGGGCGGCCCCCTACGGATTGCAGGTTGATCAGGATGCCGTTGGTGGAAAGCGGTGATGAGAGTCCTATCCACAATCCGACTAGCTGGCACCCAGGTCCTTTCCTCAGGTCCATAGCCCTCCCAGTCAATGAGGTACTGGAGACCCCTACCCCTCCCCGTCTGGACCGAAGCAGGCGGCGGACGGTGTAAACCAGACCACCATCGACGAGCCGTGGAGGGAGGAGGACAAGGCGCAGCAGGGACCAGCGGACTCTCATGGATGGGCTTAATCTTAGACACATGGAAAGTGGGGTGCACCCTCAGGAATTAGGCAGTTGGAGCCGGACAGCAGTTGGGCTAATCACTCTTATGATAGGGAATGGGCCAACGAACCGAGGTGCCAGCTTCTGCCGACTCCACCCTGAGTGGCAGGTTCTTCGATGACAACCACACCCTTTGACCAACATGGTAGGTGGGAGCAGGAATTCTCCGACGGTTGGCCCGGTAGTGTAGCTGGCAACGGATCTGAGGAGTGTGGCTCTAGCTTTGTTAAACACCTCTCTGAGACCATGGTAGCATTCTGGGACATTGGAGAGGTCAGGAGCGAGTTAGTAGGTACTGGCCGAGGGGTAGTGCGGCAGCAAGCAGGCAGGTTCGGTGGCAGTCCTCTCCCCCACTCCCTGATCACCCGGTCACCCAGTCGAGCTGAGGTTGTGCCGGGCGGAGCCATGGGTAACCCAGGATGAGGGGTTGGCCTGGAGAGGGGAGCAGGTGAAACTGGATAGTTTCTTGATGGTTTCCGGACAGACCCATCGAGACCGGGGCCGTGACATGAGTGACCGATCCGAGTAAGTGTCCGTCCAGTGCCCGGGCAGGAATAGGAGGTGTCAAATGGAGGTTCTCCAGTCCCAGTTGGCGTGCCAGCTTGATGTCCATTATGTTGGCTTCGGCGCCAGAATCCACCAGAGCAGCCAGGGTGTGAGTTGAGTCAGAGAGGCGGAGGTGAACTTGCAGCAGGGGTTTGCTGGTCGGAGGACTGGATGGTCATTGAACTCAACCGGACTCCCCCTATGCCCGGTGAGCTTCGGCCCTTTAAAGGGCAGGTTACCACACGATGTCCATCACCTCCACAATAGAGGCAGAGGTTTGAGGTGAAGCGTCGCTGGCGCTCTGCAGGAGTGAGAGAGGCTCGCCCAATCTCCATAGGCTCAGACTGATCAAGCTGACCTGGGTGAGTGGCAGTAGATGACAGGAGCCCAGTCGGATCTCTCCGAATGCCGGTAGTAGGTGGACCTTGGCGCCCCCCTCTCACGACTGACGGGTCTGTATCCTTCTGTCGATCCTGACAGTCAGTGCGATGGCTTCATCAAGAGTGGAAGGCAGTTCCTGGGAGACCAACTCGTCCTTGATATAGTCAGCCAAACTATGGAAGAACGCGTCCACCAACGATGGTGTGTTCCAAGAACTTCGTCTAGCCAGGGTTCGGAAGTCGATGGAATGGTCTGCGACTGTACGTCTGCCTTGTCGAATACTGAACAGTTCACGAGACGCCTCTGCGGTTGGTGAATCCAGGTCAAACACCTTCAGCATCTCCTCAGCAAACAGGTCGAAGGTTGCACATGCGGGGGTTTGACGTTCGAACTCTGCTGTTCCCCAGAGTCGAGCTCGGCCCGTCAGGTGAGTGATGGCATACCCAACTTTAGCCCCCTCCGTGGCGAAGGTCCTTGGCTGCAAGGAGAACTGAAGTCGGCAGCTAGTCAGGAATGGCCGGACCTGGGTTGAATCGCCGTTGAACCGCTCGGGGTTTCCAATCTTGAGTTCCGGAGCAGCGGCTGCAATGACCGGGCAGGTAACTCGGGGGCAGGGCTGGTGGGCAGACTGGCTGGGGTCAGGTTGGTGAGGAGTTGAATGATCATGGCGAGTTGTTGTTGCTGCTGCTGGGACTGCTGCTGGTGCTGCTGGAACTGCTGATGCTGTTGGTAGCTCGGCCTGAAGCAGAGAGAGGTGATGTCGCCGCTCATGCGGCCCTAGCTCTCTCTCAGTGTGTTCCAGGCGTAGCATGGCGGTGGGTTGCTCAGGTTCTTCGGTTTCCATGTCGGGGGAAGTGTGCGCTGAGTCCATGATGGTCAGATCGTACTGTCACGGTTCAGACAGGCGACAAGAGAGGACCACAATTGCGTCACACCAGAAAGTTTATTTAAACTTAAGGGGAAAGGGATGTAGGGAGTGAGTGAAGGCTCCAGGGGTTATCCCGTCCGATGTGCTGGGTCTGTGCCTCCCCCCAGTGGCAGCGATCGTCCGATGACGCCGGTGGTTGGTGGTCCAGAAGTCCTGGGGGAGGAAACACAGACACAACGGGGCGGAATGAAACCAGGCAGCAGTACAGTTCAAGGAAATCCAAAAGACGTAGTAGCAAGGCAGAAGGCTGGTCAGAGTTACCGGGATTGAAGAGTAGTCAGGAGTCGTAATGGCAGAAGCAGGTCTGGATCTCCTGAGGCAGAAGAGTATCCAAAAACCAGGCAGGTCCGGGGGTCACAAAACCAGGGTGAGCCAGAAGCGCGAGCAAACAGGTTCGGGTGTGAGCTTTGCAGACGATCTGACAAAGGAGAGCTGAAAGACAGGGCTATAAATACTGGGAGAGGTTAGTGGGTAATGCAGCGCAGCTGGCAGAGTAATTAGAGCCGAGCAGAGCAGGGACAGGTGGAGCTAGTTAGGCTGAGTAGAGAGAGAGTGGTGAGCAGAGTGGAAACAAATTAAGGTGGTAACCCGGTGGAGTGAGAGGCTCATGACAGCTGAGGGGAGGACGCCTCATAATAATGGCTGGAATGGCGCAAATGGAATGGCATCAAACACGTGGAAACCATGTGTTTGATGTACTTGATACCATTCCACTAATTCCGCTCCAGCCATTACCACGAGTCTGTCCTCCCCAATTAAGGTGCCACCAAACTCCTGTGCACAGAAATAACTCAAGGACACAGTGTGCCTGCTGCCACTGAGACTGTACTAACTGTCCAATTTGTCTAGTCAGGTGTAGAGAATAAGAATATAATTCCAGTAAATGTGAGATGTGAAGATGTGAGACTCCACACCCACAAACGTTTCTTCTCTGCAATGAGTCTGGATTTAAGTCCCTCCCCGAGGATTTCTAGAACACAAACACATTTTAACCATTCTGATTGGTCCCAGAAACCGATGGGTTGGGCCAGAGCCAGAACAAACGTGGGTAAAGTGGCGGTTTGAAAATTCGTCATTGGCTTTGATACTCTGATTGGTTAGAGACGATCAAATCGCTGATGACTTTGTTTTGTACAACACCCCTCATTTTGACGTCACCACAAACGACTTAAACGATGGCAGTCTCAGACTGAAGTATGTAGCGAACATAGAGCAGCGGAAGAATTCAGTTTGAGTCGTCAGGCAAGTGAGAAATACCAAGTGTCCAACTTCTTCATATAGAGTCTTCCTTAAAACTGTTTTTTGATTTAAACTTTTCCATTACTACAGTAAAATATATATTTTCTGTCATGCATGAATGGGATACCACCTAAAGGAAGTGTATGACGTCAAAACTGTGGTAAAAGATCATTAATAAACAGATACATGAGCATTGTATTTCAATGCATATTAAAAAAGTAGCAACACCTGCTCTGGAAGATGAGTTTTAACCATATTCTCTTTGGAGAGACATGTTCACTTTCCTTTTCATCCTGTTTTTTAAACTGTATTCAAGGCACTTGCATTCATTTGTTTAACTGCCAAGTTTAGGTCTTGTGTACAGATACAAATGGAATGGAAAGACTTGTGGAGGGAGCACAAAACTTGCGTTTTGTCTGGCAGTACGGAATTAAAGGGGCAGACTGGATCCGGGCCGGGAGGAGGGAGGGAGGGAGGGGGAGAGAGAGAGAGCCAGGCAAGCTGCCCTGGCTTTGTTTACAACAAAAAGCCATTGTTTGATGTGGCCACGCAGCCCGCTCCTAAGCTCCCGCTCCCACAGGATGTGCTCTGGGTAACATGCCAGGCGGAGGCCACTGCTGTATGACTTCCACCCAGGCCAGTTCTACTGTAGGCATGGGACTAACAGTCCAGGCCTCCTGGGGCCTTCCTGAGACTTCTCTCCCTCTCTCTCTCCATCAACCCAACTTATTGATAAAATAGCAGAGTTGTTGCGAGGCCAAGGGGTGCTTTTTTCTGTCTACTCAACCGACCAGAAATATGTGGGTAATGTTTTTCATTTGTTGATAGGCAATTGTGTTGGAGCTTCCTTGTTATGTCCGTCTGTGCTCTGAGTGTATCAGTGGAAAGTGGAAAATGAAGTCAAAAACATCAATGCCTGACCTGAGCATGTTCCCGAGACAACACTGATTACAGTATTATTTTACAACAACAAGAAAGTTGATGTAACTTGTTGTGTTTGTCTGTTGATACAAAGATTTACACTGACTCCTTCAATCGGTTTGTTTGTATTCTTTGTTCAAGTGTTCCTTACTGCTGTGTTGCTTTTCAAAGGACCGAACAGAAGTAATGAATTCATAAGTGGTGCAGTTTTCACACTGAGACGAGTCAAGTGTAATTAATTTCCATACAGACTTTAGTTTTTGTGCCTTCTGTCTAAGGTTTCTTTACCCCTTCATTCTACAGGAAACATGAGCGGATTTCATTGTTCATTCAATGGAACATTTCTCTCTCAGCCTGAGCCTAGCCTACATCTGCCTGCCTGTGTTTCCACAGAGCCAAATCATTAACAGAATCAGGCTACACGCTCCTATACACCTACCTCACCGGCCCAGCCGCTGGGAGACCAAACCAGAGCAGACCAGTGTGTCTTGTTTATGGTATGATTGTTTAATTTCAACAGTATCGACCTGATGCGACAAGGCAGGCGGGCAAGCGGCAGGCATAAGGCCGATAACCTCTTCTAAGGTCCTGCAGTGATTAAATATTAAAAATATGTTTTTTTGTTTTTAAATGCACATCCTTTGAGCGCCTAATAGGCGCTCAAAGGATATGCATAAACAAATAAACATATCCTGGATATTTTTAATATTTTATCACTGCAGGACCTTAGAAGAGGTTATCGGCCTTATGCCTGTCGCTTGCCCGCCTGCCTTGTCGCTAAATCCTGCTATGAGTAAGTTGCTCTTTTTTAATCCCCTCCCCCATTAATGTATTTATTGGACAATAAGGAGGAAAGGCAGCAGTTACATAAACATGCAAGTCAACGTAGGATAGAAATAGTATAGGCGAGGCGTACAATCGGCGTGTTAGCAAGGAGCTGCTGTGCCACAAAGACACAAAGGTTTGCAGTAACAGTAGCCAGTGTGGGGGGATAATCTGTGCCTTAAAGCAAGACTTGGCTAGCAGAGACACACGTGGTGGTAAGCCACGCTTAAATCCCCTCTGACCTTACCCCCTTCCCTTCCTTCCCTTCCCGTACAGCAGCCAGAAGAGGAGATGAAAGGAGGTGGTGATGTCTCTACTGCCCCCCAGAGGATGGTTCACAGACTGGTAGGGGAAAATAACATCTTCAAGGCCACTCTTCTTCAAACGCATCTCTTGTGATTATGCACAAGCCAGTATCATGATGTGCTATGGAAATTTGCTCATGCTGAGAAAAGTGTATGTGTGTTTATTTGTGTTTTATGGGTATTGAATATAGGTTTATCATTAGTGATCTAAAACGTGCTGAATGGAAATTTATTCAACAAAGCTCCATTTCAAAAAAATGAAACCGATTAATTTAGGGACTGTTCCTAACAATATTGTTACTACAGTAATTATAGTGTTACTACACATATTGCATTCAGTGCGAATTTGTGAATCCCTGAAATGTGTTCCTTTATCCGTTTTTGATAACACCAGCAGTGCGCCAAACATTTTGGCTAATTTTGCAGTCTCCTCTCCTCTGGCATACATCAACCTGTAGTCCTTCCGAGATCTCAGTCAAGGGAATCATCATTCTGAACATAAAATATCCTCATACCCTTTGCCATAAATTGTGGTGTAGAAAGAGGAGTGCTGGTAGTGAAGGATGTAATGCAGCTAGATGATAGAGGAAATAAAATCACTGAAACAAAAGACGGGACTAACGACGGTCAACGGGCTCCTTTTCATTTCACGTTGCACAAGTTTGTCACTATGGTTTATGGACAGCCGTTTCACCTTTCAGCAGCCATAGTTTGGGATTAATAAATAGCCTCTTAAAGCCTCGCAGCTGTGAATGCTCTATGACTTGTGGCAGACTATCGCCGTTGGTACTTTGATATGAAGAGACGTCCTCTTATATATGGCATGGGTGCCGTGTTTAGTCTTGCATATAGCCCCCGCCATGCGACACGATCGACCACCAAGCCCAACAAAATTATTAAAATGTTCATGAGCTGTATCTGACGAAAGCTTTCCATCTTATTGTATTATAGCTCAACAAAGTTATTATTGAAGACAGACCTAGTGTAAACCTAAGCCTAAAAAAAATATATTGTCGGTATGTTTTTTGTTGGGTGAAAACTATTTTGATGAATGGACTCTATACACTAAGAACATTTATTTTATTGTATTTATTTTACCTTTATTTTAACAGGGAGTCATGCTGAGACCAAGGTCTCTTTTACAGATAAGCCCTGTATACACTTCAATTCACATCAAAACACATCAATATACTATACACATCAATATACACATCAATATACATACACCTCAATATACACATCAATATACATACACATCAATATACACATCAATATACATACACCTCAATATACACATCAATATACATACACCTCAATATACACATCAATATACATACACCTCAACATTCATATCAATACATAAAAGCAAAACACAATCATAGAAAACGAAACACATTCTTCAGTAAAAAGGTCCTCAATCAGCCTTTTGAATTGAGCAGCCTGGCATCAAAGACATAACAGAGTAAACATAAATCTGTGACACTCAAATTAGTATTATGATGTATGTTGAGTTTGATATGGTTACATAACACAGAAGGTTACTCAAAGGTTGCATGTTCAATTACATCACAGACCTTTGCAACTACTTCCTACCTTTTAGCTACTTTGCAACTACTTAGCATGTTAGCTAAACCTTACCCTAACCCCTAACCCTAACTCCTAACCCTAACCCTAACCTTATCCCCTAACCCCTAACCCCTAACCCAAACCTTAATCCTAACCTTAACCCCTTCCCCTAACCAGAACCATAATCTTAACCCCTAACCCTAGCTCCTAACCCTAACCTTAACCCCTAACCCAAACCTTAACCCTAACCTTAACCCTAACCGTAACCCCTAAACCTAACCTTAACTCTAACCCCTAACCCCTAGCCTAGCTAATGTTAGACCCTAGACACCTAGCTAACATTACCCACAACAAATTGGAATTCATAACATATCATACGTATTGCAAATCCGTTACATGTTGTACGATTTGCAATTCGTAACATATCATACTAAATGGAGGGAGACATATTTACATTTACTATGTTTCGTCTACCCCTGAGTCCAGGTTGCCATGAGAGATGTGGAGAGCCTCATTGCAAAACACACAAAAGCTTCCCACCTAATAATATAATACATTGACACAAGCAGTCAAAGTCAACTGACAAATAAACATGACTGATATGAAACAGTTTGAAAGTATATGAAAGCCAGCGATGACGTCCCTGAGCAATGATGCTCTTTTCATGTCAAACCTAGCCTACAACACACAGTCCTTGTCTATCCTTGTTTTTGTGTAGCCTACCTTGGAGAAACCCATCAATTGAATATGGTGGGTATTGCTGATGCTGACAACATAATTGCTGTCTGAATGTTTTTATTTATTCCCGATTCAGATGACACCAAAATGAGTATGAGTGCAGCTGCACTGAATCATTATTTTGAGGTCTTAATTACAACTTGTATTAAGAAGGTGATTTAATAAGTATCATCACATGTACTCTCAGAGGGCACCTTGCTCGGGGGGGGAGTGGCTGTCAAGATGTTCCGTTCAGGGCATCAGACAGAGTTGCTCTCTTTCAACCAATATTACATGTTCTTGGGGAATATTTGACAGCCCTATTGCTTTTTAAACTGTGGTTACAGTAATTACATAGAGCTGCTTTTCAGGAGAA